>NC_086329.1:59443165-59743165 GCF_036172605.1 Pelobates fuscus
AACATTTCTTTGCAGATTGAAGCAAAAAAAAAAAAATGCATTATATACCATTAGGTATTAAATAAAAAGAGAAGCAGTGTGGTTAGGAAGTTAGGAAGAAATTAAATCAAGTCAAGATGTAAAAAAAAAAAAAAATTGTTTAGTGCATTTAAAGTATTTAGTTAATTTGGGTCAGAGACATCAGATATGAAATATAAGGATGCCAACAATGTTTGCACAAGGGTAATAAGATGAGCTAACCCCAAAATAAAAAAATGATAGCCAAAAATAGCCGCCCCCTTTTAGAGTTTTTCTAAGTACATAAATTCTAAAGTAACAACACTAAAAGTGTTGGTTCACTGAAATTAGCCCCTTAAGAACCAAACTTCTGGAATAAAAGGGAATCATGACATGCCACACATGTCCTGTGTCCTTAAGGGGTTAAAGCTGGTAGTACATGGGGATCGGCAAAAAGCAGACACTTTAAAGGGAAACAATAGGCACCTAGACCACTTCATCTGAATGAATTGGCCTGAACAGTGACAGATGCACCAAGTCCAAGGCTTGATTTACCCACCCTAGTGCTCCAATACCTCAATGTACACACGCTCCTGCTATATATATATATATATATATATATATATATATATATATATATATATATAGTGATAAAGTGAAGGCAGATATAACATTTAACCCCAGGGGGAGTATGTGTTGTAGGCAACACAAACCAAAGTTTAGTTATGGGCCCCTGGGGTGGAGCATTTGGAGAGCAGGGTGGGCCAATGCTCCACTCTGCAGTTTGCATACAACTGGGAGAAATAAGTTCCAGGTCAGAGTTTTGATCTGTCTCCAACCCACTGCTCAGCTGCAGATAATCAGCTGCAGCAGTGGGAATAAACCCCATCCCTGCTAGGCAGGTAAAGGGGGATTGCTGGCTTCCTTCCTGGAAGCAGGTAGGAGAGACGCTGTTCTCTCCTGTGAGAGAGTCAAGGAGACTGAGCACTGGGTGTGCAGAAGGAAAGCAGTTAAGGTTGGTTTGGAGCACTGGGTGTGCAGAAGGAAAGCAGTTAAGGTTGGCTTGTAGCACTGGGTGTGCAGAAGGGAAAGCTGTTAAGGCTGACTTGGAGCACTGGGAGTGCAGAAGGGAAAGCAGTTAAGGCTGGCTTGGAGCACTGGGAGTGCAGAAGGGAAAGCAGTAGGCTAGCTGAGAGCTCTGGAGTGTGGAAAGGAGAGAGAATTGTGTTTCTTTCTATAAGGAATGGAAGCCACATGCTAACTCAGGGTGGAGTGCAGAGATCTGACAAAGGCTATAGTTTATATCTTGAGAGATAGGGAACTTAATGTTAGTTAGTGCTCAGACCGAGCTAGGTTTTTGTTTATTGGGATTTGTGTTACTGTTTTTTTGTCGAAACTTAATAGTATGTGTAACAGTAGAATGGGTGATAAGTTGGTAGTGGTGTGTCAAAACTAATGTACGGGTAGGCCTGTAATAAAAGAGGGCAAAAAGGTATTGGTGAAAAAAACACTTTTTATTGCATACTTTTTTTTTCTTCAAATCTTTTATTTTATTTTTCCTTCAATATCAAATGACATTTATACATACAGAGAGAAAAAAAAACAAAAACATTCGATTAGACAATACACAAACACCTGCACAGAGAGGGGGGACACAGGAACCTCATTGTGTCTACATCTGGTATCCCTTTATGTTTTTCTTATTACCATCTTGGTGAGCGTATATTACCTTCCTGCACAGTAACAACCTCCACCCATTTTTGTCAGCCAGAGTTTTCAATCAGTCAATTTGCCCTTTTTTTTTTTCTTATTCTGATCTTATTTGGATAAGATTCTTAATTCTTTTTCCCAGTTTTCCCATAAGCCAGAGGTGTTACTCGGACATTTAGAATAGTCCTTTTCTATTTTAATTTGATATAATAATTGTGAACATATTTGGTTAATAGTAAAAAGATTTTCTCATTTCCAGTTTCTTGCTATCACTATCTTTGCAGCTATCAAGCAATGAGTTTTCAGAAATTGATCTATCTTCCTTAATTTAGGCCAATATATATATATGTAATAGCATTATTTCTGGAGTTATAGATAGCTTTACATCACATCATTTATACACTGCTCAAAAAATAAAGGGAACACATCCTAGATCTGAATGAATTAAATATTCTTCTGAAATACTTTGTTCTTTACATAGTTGAATGTGCTGACAACAAAATCACACAAAAATTAAAAAATGGAAATCAAATTTTTCAACCCACGGAGGTCTGGATTTGGAGTCACACTCAAAATTAAGTGGAAAAACACACTACAGGCTGATCCAACTTTGATGTAATGTCCTTTAAAACAAGTCAAAATGAGGCTCAGTAGTGTGTGTGGCCTCCATGTGCCTGTATGACCTCCCTACAACACCTGTGCATGCTCCTGATGAGGTGGCGGATGGTCTCCTGAGGGATCTCCTCCCAGACCTGGACTAAAGCATCTGCCAACTCCTAGACAGTCTGTGGTGCAACGTGACGGTGAATGGAGTGAGACATGATGTCCCAGATGTGCTCAATTGGATTCAGGTCTGGGGAACAGGTGGGCCAGTCAATGGCATCAATGCCTTAGTCTTGCAGGAACTGATGACACACTCCAGCCACATGAGGTCTAGCATTGTCTTGCATTGGGAGGAACCCAGGGCCAACCGCACCAGCAAATGGTCTCACAAGGGGTCTAAAGATCTCATCTCGGTACCTAATGGCAATCAGGCTACCTCTGGCTAGCACATGGAGGGCTGTGTGGCCCCAAATAAATGCCACCCCACACCATTACTGATCCACTGCCAAACCGGTCATGCTGGATGATGTTGCAGGCAGCAGAACGTTCTCCACAGCGTCTCCAGACTCAGTCATGTCTGTCACATGTGCTCAGTGTGAACCTGCTTTCATCTGTGAAGAGCACAGGGCACCAGTGGCGAATTTTCCAATCTTGGTGTTCTCTGGCAAATGCCAAACGTCCTGCACGGTGTTGGGCTGTAAGCAAAACCCCCACCTGTGGACGTCGGGCCCTCATACCACCCTCATGGAGTCTGTTTCTGACCGTTTGAGCAGACACATGCACATTTGTGGCCTGCTGGAGGTAATTTTGCAGGGCTCTGGCAGTGTTCCTCCTTGCACAAAGGCGGATGTACTGGCCTGTCTCCTGGTAGTGCCTCCATGCTCTGGACATTACTCTGACAGACACAGCAAACCTTCTTGCCATAGCTCGTATTGATGTGCCATCCTGGAAGAGCTGCACTACCTGAGCCACTTGTGTGGGTTGTAGACTCCATCTCATGCTACCACTAGAGTGAAAGCACTGCCAGCATTTAAAAGTGACCAAAACATCAGCCAGGAAGCATAGGAACTAAGAAGTGGTCTGTGGTCACCACCTGCAGAACCACTCCTTTATTGGGGGTGTCTTGTTAATTTTTTTGCTTCATCACTATTACTTTATTATTTTGACATGAATACCGTATAATGACCATTAAACCTAGCATGCCAGCATTGGCATTAGGAAACAGTTGTATACCTAAGACACTTATATATGTGGACTGATCTCCAGACAAAATCCCCCAGTGTCTTTTTAAAAAATTCTGTGGGATACACCTTGATTTGGTAGCTGCACTACTATCTGGTTTTTCAGATATATGTATAAAGCTCATCCAGTAAGGAAGATATATAGGCTGGATTTATCACTTTAAACTGAACTTTCCTGCCTGTATTTCAAAATACTCCATCATATAGATTGAGCATCTGTGTGGCCGTACTGTAAGTGTATAAATGCTCACACATGTATACATATCTACATCTATTTCTCTTTATACATGTGCTATTAGCATTATCACTTTTTCCTACTGTCCACAGTGCCCCCTGACATACTTGTTGTAGGAGTTAGACTGGATACTCCACCCTCTAAAGAATATATATGGAGGGGGACTTGCATGCATTTATTTACATATATTGGCACTTTAGGTTTATCCCGATATCGGCACATTTTCAACTCCGCCCCGCTGTCATCTGGGGTCCGCCCACGTGAGGATGATGGGCTGAGCCGAGTGACGTTGACGAGTGGGTCCCGCCTAGTTGGGGAAGTGCCGGTTGCGTCATGTGACGCGGCGGGTCACGTGACCGGCTCCGGACTCCTCCTCCACACTTACCACGGGATTCGTGGTTTGATGAGGTAGTTGTTTAGGGTGGATATTACGGACAGCTGGAGTCACACACCCCTGCATCCTATTGGCCACAAGGTATTCATGTCTCCTGGCAGCTTGGATATTTAAGAGGCTTCCCATCAGTCATATGTTGGCCCCTGACGAAGGTGCACTCCCTTAGCACCGAAACATACGTTGGGCGTTTTCTCTGCACTGGGCACTGGTGTTTGTAGCACCATGATCACTATTTGATTTAATTCCTTTCTTTTCTTTCCTATGCCTGTCTAGTTAGTTTTACAGGGAGAGAGGCTTTTTTAATTTAAACTATCAGTCTGATTTTGACTGACCTTCTATTTCTATACTAATTTCCATCTCTCTCTGTCTTGGAGATAGCTCAAACTTTGAGCCACTAATTATTTGTCTAACATTGACATCCCATAGGGTGTATAGATCATGGAGATTCAGCTATACAGATATTTGGCACTCATATCCCTATAGCAGATCACAATAAAGCTTATTATTAGGGTGGAGTGAGGATATCCACTTAATTATCTCCTTTTCTATACCACTCTAGGTTGGCATAGGATTGTAGGATCACTTGTATATACTTTGTTTGGGGTCTCTGACCATATTATTTTGATAGCCAGGTTTTGTATGTAGACTTAACCACGCTATATATATTTTTCCAGACTATGCAGAGAGTCTCACTTACATATTGAGACTGTTTGCATACTTCATTGTTTTCGTGTGTTTCTATTTGGGGTTAAGCCCCTTTGAGACATCTGGAGTCTCATATCGGTATTTCTGTCTCTGGGTAGCTCCTTACACTACTGCCCCCTCCTGGGAGACCTTGGGGTAGTGTGTACGGGTGCTACACAGGGACATAGAACTTTATGTTCTTTGTGTGTTTTCTGTGTCTTGTTAATTGCCTATAATTTCCATCTGTTGTTCATCCCATTTGCACAACAGCATGTGAAATTGATTGTCACTCAGTGTTGCTTCCTAAGTGGACAGTTTGATTTCACAGAAGTGTGATTGACTTGGAGTTACATTGTGTTGTTTAAGTGTTCCCTTTATTGTTTTGTAGCAGTGTATGTTGCAAATAACAAAATGAGAGTACCCAGTAGATTTTCAAAATACAAAAGAAGTGTATTCATATTCACATATGGAAAATCAACGTTTTGACCTTAACCAAGTCTTTATCAAGAGATAATAAATAAATAAAAAAAATTTTTTATATATATATATATATATATATATATATATATATATATATAAGAGATGCACTCCAAGGACTTGGTAGATGAAAAAAAGGGGTAGTTTATTCCAATAGGTATAGCATTAAAAAATAGCCGACGTTTCGACCCATTCGGGTCTTTCTCAAGGTCAATGTACCTAGCTACAAAAGTTATTTAATTTATATATATATATATATATATATATATATATATATATATATATATATATATACACATAGACAAAATGTAGGCAATTACTGTCTGCCTCTACACAGTACCATGGCCCGCCTATCGAGTATACTATGGAACTATTATCACTGGCATTATATAACAATTATTTCAGATTCGAGACACAATAGTACTTACAGGTTTCCAGCACATCCATGGGGGCAGCGATGGCCCCCATGTACGCCAATACGTATATGTTCGATTTCGAACAAAAGTATATACTTACACAGTACCAGGAGCAAATAGTTCGTTATTATCGCTTTATTGACTATATTTTAATCCTGTGGAAGGGCACATCTGAGGAAGCGAACACATTCGTTGAATATATCAATAAGTTGCCCACACCAATAAAAGTGACCTCATGTATTGACCACAAAAATGTCCAATTCTTGGATTTAGACCTATCGGTCATCAACCATAAGCTGGAGTTCAAACTCTACACCAAACCGACTGACCGCAACACTATCTTACATTTCGACAGTTTCCACCCGCAGCATCTTAAGAAGTCTTTGCCCCTCTCTCAGTTCTTAAGAGTACACAGAAATAATTCCCAGGTAGACCAACGGGAGGAACAAGTAAGGAAGATGTACTTAACATTTATGAAGAGAGGATACAGACGATCGGTACTGGAAAAAGCACTGAGCCAAGCTAGAGAACAATATCAGAAGGGAAATAACTCCTCGAAAGAACTAATCAACCGGACAGTTTTTCCAATGAAACTACACTCCGCAAGTAAAGAAATTACTGAATCTGTCACCCGTAACTGGAACATCTTGCGACAAGACCCTACACTTCCAAAGGAACTGACGAATAAGCCCATGTTTTGTTATAAGAGGAATAAGAATCTAAGAGACCTATTGGTAAAAACAGATCTTATCCACTGTTATAACCCCTCTATAACAGGGAAAGCAAACAATGGCTGTGTCAGATGCCTAGGTTGTGTAACCTGTGGGCACATTATTCCGTCTAAGACACTGTCACACCCCCATACAGGTAAAACATATAAAATAACCCACAGGATACATTGTCGCACAGAGTTCGTCATATATAAACTCACATGCCCTTGTGGACTGAGTTATATAGGAAAGACAGAAACAGCCTTGTGCGAGAGAATTAGGGGCCACAGATCGAGTATCCGACTCGCCTATCGTGATGGCAGATCGGACAAACCTGTGGGCCGACATTTTTTGGAAAAACAACATCCACTCTCTGCTTTACGCTGTGTGGCATTCGACCATGTGCCGGTGGCAGCTAGAGGTGAAGATAGAGCGAAACTTCTGTTACAAAGAGAAACATACTGGATAATAGAATTAGACACTATTTCCCCTAGAGGTTTAAATGAAAAATGTTCCTTCATCTCTTTTCTGTAAATAATGTTTAAGTCTTGATTTATACCATCCTCGATGGCGGATTAGTACATTCTCTCCTTTACAGTATATGGGGGAATAGGAATACTCCTGACGGTCGCCTTCGGGTGTGACCTTTGGGATGTATCCCTTTAAAAAATATTTTTTATGTAATGTTGTGGATAATTCTTTTCTCCATAATGATGATATGTATATAATAATGGTGATAACTATAATGTAGACACTCACCTAGTCCTATCTGAAATATTACTATATGAAAGTTTGGATTCCTTAATTAAATTCTTTGTGATTCTCTTTTCTATCTATCCACCAAGAGCAGAATATTAACAATATATGGGCATGCAAATTATGCACATTCACTTATATAGGAGTCAGCACACCTTATTATATCGCTACTCGTTCACTTAGGGTATATCCCTTTAACACCCCATATGTAAATATTGAACACTTTTTACAACATAAACTGACATAAATAAAGTTTTATTAGTTAATATTGTCACCTAGAGAATTGTGCATAGGGAGTTGTAATCCCCTTAGACATTAGACAAACTTATTTCTTACACTAAGTAACACACTTGTATATAGAATTTTTTTTCTCACATAATTTTACACTATCGTTTTGCCTTTTTTCAACATTTGCCCTATAGTCTATTATGCAAGACAGCTGCCCTATACTATGTAGATAAGAGATGTTTATATATACTTGTATCTAGATTACAGAGTAAGCTGTTCTGATTATCAGGATTTTCGGCCAGCACAAGTTACTAGAGCATTAGAACCCGATGTCATCGAGAGGATGGCTTCACTTTAGAAGGGAAAAGCTCTTGCGAGAGCAGCTGGTAACACAGTGGCAACCTAAGCTGAATGTATCAGCGGTTGCTTAGAAACTGTGACGCATCCGATCCGTGAGCCCGACCTCCCGATCACATGACACGGAAGTATATGCCGGACATAGACATGCGCAGTTGCGCTGAGTGCACGCCGAGAATCAGGACGAACAGAATTCAGCTGAACAGGTGAGTGTCTATTGGTTATCTTATTTTAGATGTCCTATATATGTTTGTTTTTTATCATGTTAAATGCCTTTGGTGTCCTGATGAAAGCTCCGACCGGGAGCTGAAACGTTGACTGAGCAGTACCTACTTACAATAAATTGGAAAAGAAACCCATGAGTGCCGGTAATTTTTTGATACTTTTTTATATATATATATATATATATATATATATATATATATAAAGAAAATGTACTCCCCAATCGTAAAGAAACCCCTGAATCCCTTCGTGCACACCCGGAAGTGAAACAGGAAGTGAAAACACCACAGTCACGTGATGCGTGTGTGATGACATGGTGTTGCTGGGATACCGATAAACAAACACAATTATAAGATCGGTATAATGTTCTGGCGTGTATATATCAAGTGTGCCAGTGAAATGCATGAAATCTCTTCATGGACTATCTGTTATCATAGAATATAGAAATGTAAAGTGCAAAGTGCAATAAGCAAAAAAATTTAAAAAGATGTGAACAAAAAATAGAAAAACATTGTGTCATCATATAAACTATGAAGGTGTCACTTAATACCCAATAAGAAGAGTGACCCAGAATAAGGTGTGTTAAAAGCATTTCACATACCATATCAAGATTATGGTCATTACTTAAAATATCTTATAATGATTATAAATCAATTTAAAGAGGAGAATCAAGGCTATTAAGGCAAAGACTCAGAACACAGAAAAGAACAGCAGGCATATAAATAGAAAAAATTGAGTCAAAAGACAAATACAGCACATCATATAGATGTCACAGGAAAAATATCTCTAATAGAGTACATACTATATACAATTATAAACATCTCATTAAATCATAGATCTCAGAAACTCACAATATTAAGACTAAAGCAATCAAAAAGCATATCTAAACTGAAAAAAATATATACAACTTATCAAATATTTGCAAAAAGTTGAATTGTGGGATGTGGGATAGATTTTGTGTACGTAGGTACCATCCACATACCCTCCAATTAGAACAGACCAAAGCCTTTGAAATATGGAATCGAGAAAAACTGAATGACAAAATTGAGAAGGCACCACAAGAACCAAGAATTTATCTTCCCATGACCTTTCACACAGGGACAATCCATTCAAAAACATTGGAATATACTACGATCAGATGAGTCATTACCCATTATATTTATGGATACTCCAGTCATCAGCTATAGAAGGAATCAAAACTTAAAGGAACTGCTGGTGAAAAGTGATCCGATAAAAACCTTAGATTATCACCAAGAAAGGCTGCTACAAATGCAGTGGATGTGTGACATGTGGTCGCATAAGGGATTCAGGGGTTTCCTCACGATTAGTGAGTACATTCTTATTTCATATATATATATATATATATATATATATATATATATATATATATATATATATATATATATATATATATATATATATATATATATATCTTTTGTAGCTAGGTACATTGACCTTGAGAAAGACCCGAATGGGTCGAAACGTCGGCTATTTTTTAATGCTATACCTATTGGAATAAACTACCCCTTTTTTCATCTACCAAGTCCTTGGAGTGCATCTCTTTATTTCTGTTTATATATTTTCATTGTGGGATTGCACCCAGGCTAAATTGAACTATACACATTAAAGGGTGAGTTCCAAGAAACACTGTGTGTGTGTATATATGTATGTGTGTGTGTATATATATATATATATATATATATATATATATATTACACATAGAAAGGATGCACTCTCCGGTCTTCCAAAGTTATAAGGTTTTTATTCCACCAAACAGTGCGTAGTAAGATGATCAACGTTTCGACCCATTCGGGTCTTCCTCAAGATCTTTGCCTAACCGATTGTCCGATTTGGGTTCCAGACAATCGACGGCAAAACACCGCTGTTCGGGAGTTTAAGATGGCGGCCACCACTAGTGTTGTCGCGAACCTGAAATTTTCGGTTCGCGAATGGCGAACGCGAACTTCCGCAAATATTCGCGAACCGGCGAACCGCGCGAACCGCCATTGACTTCAATGGGCAGGTGAATTTTAAAACCAACAGGGACTCTTTCTGGCCACAAAAGTGATGGAAAAGATGTTTCAAGGGGACTAACACCTGGACTGTGGCATGCCGGAGGGGGATCCATGGCAAAACTCCCATGGAAAATTACACAGTTGATGCAGAGTCTGCTTTTAATCCATAAAGGGCAGAAATCACCTAACATTGACACCTGTCCTCAAAGCCCCTGATACACACTGACACAGAGCAGAATAGAGACGGTTCCCCGTCCTCAGAGACCATGATACACACTGACACAGAGCAGAATAGAGACTGTTACCCCTACATAGGGTCACTTGGCAGATATGGCGGGGTCGTGGGAGGGGAAGGATGACTTTCACCTCTTCCCCTGTTAGATTCCCGTTGTGCTGTGACATCACCCTTATACGCTGTGTAAAGCATACTATTTAATTTGATCAGCATGGCCACTTGAGTTTTTATAGTTTTCACGCTGCTTGTAGTTTATATATGGTTCACAAAAATCAAACAAACGATAAAGTAAACATGTAAGGATTCAGAATATTCTTTCAAACCCTTACACATTGTGTGTACGTATTTTTTGTCTTAAGTTTGTGGCTTTAAAGAGGTTCACGTTGTTTCTATGATGTGCATAACATGTTCTTGTAAATGTTTGTTAAATTTTTCCTGGAATTGTAATTTTTGAATCTGAATAAAGATAGTCAAATCCCTGATACACACTGACACAGAGCAGAATAGGGACTGTTCCCCCTACATAGGGTCACTTGGCAGATATGGATTGACACCTGTCCTCAAAACCCCTGATACACACTGACACAGAGCAGAATAGAGACTGTTCCCCCTACATAGGGTCACTTGGCAGATATGGATTGACACCTGTCCTCAAAACCCCTGATACATACTGACACAGAGCAGAATAGAGACCAAGTAAGTCACGCAAGTCATAGCTGGTGTCTCTTTAGCGTGTTTTTACAAAGAAAAAAGGTTTCCAGTGTAAGCTAATAGCAGCCAGTCAGTGTCCTTCAAGCGGCTCTGTCAGGCCTTCCTTCAGCGTGTGCCCTGCACAACCCTGCCACCGTACTTTGACAGTTGCCACTCATATCTGGTGTCTCTATAGCGTGCTATAAAAAACCAAAATTTTGTTTCCACTGTAATAGAAGAGCAGTTGCCTGCCTGCCAGCTTCTGTGTGAGGTTCACAGTGGATACTGTGCCCTCTTTCCCAGGGCCACCACTCATATCTGTTTTTACAATAGCTTAAGCTTTAGATTTAAAATATATAATTTTTTTTCACTGTAATAGAAGAGCAGTTAGTTGTCTGCAAGCGTCTGGGTGTCAGGCCTCCTTCAGCGTGTGCTCTGCAGACCTGTGCCAGCGTGCTTTGACAGTTGCCAATCATATCTGGTGTCTCTTTAGCGTGCTTTTACAAAGAAAAAAGGTTTCCAGTGTAAGCTAATAGCAGCCAGTCAGTGTCCTTCAAGCGGCTCTGTCAGGCCTTCCTTCAGCGTGTGCCCTGCACAACCCTGCCACCGTACTTTGACAGTTGCCACTCATATCTGGTGTCTCTATAGCGTGCTATAAAAAACCAAAATTTTGTTTCCACTGTAATAGAAGAGCAGTTGCCTGCCTGCCAGCTTCTGTGTGAGGTTCACAGTGGATACTGTGCCCTCTTGCCCAGTGCCACCACTCATATCTGTTTTTACAATAGCTTAAGCTTTAGATTTAAAAAAAATAATTTTTTTTCACTGTAATAGAAGAGCAGTTAGTTGTCTGCAAGCGTCTGGGTGTCAGGCGTACTTCAGCGTGTGCTCTGCAGACCTGTGCCAGCGTGCTTTGACAGTTGCCAATCATATCTGGTGTCTCTTTAGTGTGCTTTTAAAACCAAAATTTGGTTTTCACTGTTATAGATTGAATAGCAGTTACTTGTCTTCAAGCGGGTGTGTCAGGCCTACAGTGTGTGCTCTGCAGAACTGTTCAAGTGCACATTGCCAATCATATCTGGTGTCTCTATAGCATGCTTTTACAAAGAAAAAAGGTTTCCAGTGTAAGCTAATAGCAGCCAGTCAGTGTCCTTCAAGCGGCTCTGTCAGGCCTTCCTTCAGCGTGTGCCCTGCACAACACTGCCAGCGTGCTTTGACAGTTGCCAATCATAGCTGGTGTCTCTTTAGCGTGCTTTTACAAAGAAAAAAGGTTTCCAGTGTAAGCTAATAGCAGCCAGTCAGTGTCCTTCAAGCGGCTCTGTCAGGCCTTACTTCAGCGTGTGCCCTGCACAACCCTGCCAGCGTACTTTGACAGTTGCCACTCATATCTGGTGTCTCTATAGCGTGCTTTTACAACCAAAATTTTGTTTCCACTGTAATAGAAGAGCAGTTGCCTGCCTGCCAGCTTCTGTGTGAGGTTCACATTGGATACTGTGCCCACTAGCCCAGTGCCACCACTCATATCTGTTTTTACAATAGCTTAAGCTTTAGATTTAAAATAAATCATTTTTTTTTCACTGTAATAGAAGAGCAGTTAGTTGTCTGCAAGCAACTGGGTGTCAGGCCTACTTCAGCGTGTGCTCTGCAGACCTGTGCCAGCGTGCTTTGACAGTTGCCAATCATATCTGATGTCTCTTTAGCGTGCTTTTAAAACCAAAATTTGGTTTTCACGGTTATAGATTGAAATGAGTGATGCGCAACCATTATTGCTAGAGGATGTAGATAACAGGGATATGTCTCAGGCAGGCACATGGAGGTACGGTGTGATGATGATGATGTTGTACCCGCTGCTGCTTCCTTTTCTGAGTTGTCAGATACAAGCGAAGCGGTTGATGATGACGATGCGTCCATGGATGTCACGTGGGTGCCCGCTCGGCAAGAAGAAGAACAGGGCGAAAGTTCAGATGGGGAGACAGAGAGGAGGAGGAGACGAGTTGGAAGCAGGGGGGGTCATCGCAAGGAGCTAGTGGCACAGTCAGACAGCATGCATCGGCACCCGGGGTCAGCCTGACAGCACGCCAATCAACGCATCCTGTGTCCACCACCAGAATGCGTCATTGCAGAGCTCAGCAGTGTGGCATTTTTTGTGTGTGTCTGCCTCTGACAACAGCGATGCCATTTGCAACCTGTGCCAAAGGAAACTGAGTTGTGGGAGGTCCAACACCCACCTAGGTACAACTTCTTTGCGTAGGCACATGATCTCACATCACAAACGCCTATGGGATCAACACATGAGTACAAGCAGCACGCCTACTCTAAGCCGCCATCCTCCTCCTGGTCCAGCATCTTCAGCCACGTCAACCACTGCTGTCCTTCTTGCCCCCTCTCAACCATCCGCCACTCCGTCTCCCGCCTTGAGCAGTTCCCGCTCATCTGCCCACAGTCATGTGTCTGTCAAGGACATGTTTGAGCGTAAGAAGCCAATGTCACCAAGTCACCCCCTTGCCCAGCGTCTGACAGCTGGCTTGTCCGAACTATTAGCCCGCCAGCTTTTACCATACAATCTGGTTGAGTCTGAGGCGTTCAAAAAATTTGTAGCTATTGGGACACCGCAGTGGAAGGTACCCGGCCGGAATTTCTTTTCACAAAAGGCAATCCCCAACTTGTACTCGATTGTGCAAAAGGAAGTCATGGCATGTCTGGCACACAGTGTTGGGGCAAGGGTCCATCTGACCACTGATACCTGGTCTGCAAAGCATGGTCAGGGCAGGTATATCACCTACACTGCGCATTGGGTAAACCTGCTGACGGCTGACAAGCAAGGAATGCGTGGCATTGCAGAGGAGTTGGTGACACCGCCACGAATTGCAGGCAGTCCTGCTGCCACCTCCTCTACTCCTCCTACTCCATCCTCTTCCATAACCTCCTCGGCTGAGTCCTCTTGTGCTGCTGCGTCTTGCTCCACATCAACGGCACCCCCCCAGCTCCTCAGGTACTATTCCACATCCCGGATACGGCAGTGTCACGCCGTCTTGGGTTTGACTTGCTTGAAAGCAGAGAGTCACACCGGACAAGCACTCCTGTCCGCCCTGAATGCACAGGTGGAAAAGTGGCTGACTCCGCAGCAACTGGATATCGGCAAAGTGGTGTGTGACAACGGAAAAAATTTGATAGCGGCATTGAAGTTGGGCAAGTTGACACATGTGCCGTGCATGGCACATGTGTGTAATCTGATCGTACAACGCTTTGTGCATAAGTACACAGGCTTACAGGACGTCCTGAAGCAGGCCAGGAAGGTGTGTGGCCATTTCAGGCGTTCCTACACGGCCATGGCTCACTTTGCCGATATCCAGCGGCGAAACAACATGCCAGTGAGGCGCTTGATTTGCGACAGCCCTACACGTTGGAATTCAACACTCCTAATGTTCAACCGCCTGCTCCAACAAGAAAAAGCTGTTAATGAATATTTGTATGACCGGGGTGCTAGGACAGCCTCTGGGGAGCTGGGAATTTTTTTGCCACGTTACTGGACGCTCATGCGCAATGCCTGTAGGCTCATGCGTCCTTTTTCAGGAGTCGCAACGAAGGCACCATCAGCGACATCATACCGTTTGCTTTCTTCCTGGAGCGTGCCCTGCGAAGAGTGCTGGATCAGGCTGTAGATGAGCGTAAAGAGGAAGAGTTGTGGTCACCATCACCACCAGAAACAGCCTTATCAGCATCGCTTGCTGGACCTGCGGCAACGCTGGAAGAGGATTGTGAGGAAGAGGAGTCAGAGGAGGAATGTGGCTTTGAGGAGGAGGAGGACCAACCACAACAGGCATCCCAGGGTGCGCGTTGTCACCTATCTGGTACCCGTGGTGTTGTACGTGGCTGTGGGGAAGAACATACCTTCATTGACATCACTGAGGAGGAGGAACGGGAAATGAGTAGCTCGGCATCCAACCTTGTGCAAATGGGGTCTTTC
Organism: Pelobates fuscus; assembly: GCF_036172605.1. Classification (NCBI taxonomy): domain Eukaryota; kingdom Metazoa; phylum Chordata; class Amphibia; order Anura; family Pelobatidae; genus Pelobates; species Pelobates fuscus. The sequence continues at coordinate 59,458,100 of NC_086329.1, forward strand.
ATGCTGTCGTGCCTGTTGAGGAACCCTTGTATAAAAAGGCTGAAGGAGAACGACCTGTACTGGGTGTCCACGCTACTAGACCCCCGGTATAAGCAGAAAGTGGCAGAAATGTTACCGAATTACAACAAGTCGGAAAGGATGCAGCATTTGCAAAATAAATTAAAAAGTATGCTTTACACAGTGTATAAGGGTGATGTCACAGCACAACGGGAATCTAAGAGGGGAAGAGGTGGAAGTCATCCTCCTCCTCTCACGACCACGCCGGCAAGGACAGGACGCTTTAAAGATGTGTTGTTGATGGAGGACATGCGGACCTTTTTAAGTCCTATGCATCGCCACAGCCTTTCGGGATCCACCCTCAGAGAACGACTCGACCGACAGGTAGCAGACTACCTCGCCTTAACTGCAGATATCGACACTCTGTGGAGCGATGAACCCCTTGACTACTGGGTGTGCAGGCTTGACCTGTGGCCTGAGCTATCCCAATTTGCAATAGAACTTCTGGCCTGCCCCGCTAAAGTGTCCTGTCAGAAAGGACCTTCAGTGCAGCAGGAGGTATTGTCACTGAGAAGAGAAGTCGCCTAGGTCAAAAAAGTCTAGATTACCTCACCTTTATTAAGATGAATGAGGGATGGATCCCGAAGGGACTGACAGTGGGCAATACATTCGCCTAAAAAAGGCCTGATGAGATGAGCTGCCTTGGGCTAAAAATGGTCCACACGCTGCTGTATTTTAGCTCTGAATGCCGGTTGACTTGCGTGACTTATCCGCCACCAACTAGGGTTCAAGCCGCAATGTTTTAGGGCACTTTCTGCCTGGGAAACAAACATAAATTTTTATGGTCGCTGCTACTGCAGCGGCTGCAACAATACCTAATTTTTCAGGCATGTGTACCTAATTTTTGGCCCTCTGGTGCTGCACTGTGGCTTCAAAAACCAAACCAAAAAAAAGGCACATAACAGGGATTAAACTGATAGGAATAGTACTACTTAACACACCACTCCTATCTGGTGGCACATTAGATTGCACGCGCAGTGCCCCAAATTTGAAGTAGGAGGACCGACCAAGCATCTTTTTCCATCTCCTGGTTCCTAAAATCGATGCCATATACACGTCCCCTGATAGGGCGCCAGCTCGTTATTCTCTTGGGCGCCAGCTCGTTATTCTCTTTTTCACTTCACTAGGGACACTTTACTGCACTATGGGCACTTAGACCCACTCTTTGTCTTGCACAGTGTTATTCCTAGCCAGCATCTGTGATGGGAAATCAGGCAGTCATCTAAACTTTTAGATTAAGCTTTAGCTTAGAACACCCTTGAAGGTGTTTAAGGAGATTAGGGCTAGTTTAGAGGATTCTTCTTAGACCTCTTTGAGTCTTTATAGCTCTTCTACCTATCCAGCATTTCTGGAAACTAGCTAAGAGAAAGGGTGGCTGTGTGTCTGTGATACATTTAACTTTATATCACCTTATTGACACTTTATCACTCCGGTCTCCATACTCTCTGCCTATACCCATCTATTTAGAGGGAATTTCCTTGCTCCTGACAATATTATATAATAGGTAATAGTATAACCATTATTACACAATTAGGTCTCTGAGGACAGGTGTCAATCCATATCTGCCAAGTGACCCTACGTAGGGGGAACAGTCTCTATTCTGCTCTGTGTCAGTGTGTATCATGGTCTCTAAGGACAGGTGTCAATCCATATCTGCCAAGTGACCCTACGTAGGGGGAACAGTCTCTATTCTGCTCTGGGTCAGTGTGTATCATGGTCTCTAAGGACAGGTGTCAATCCATATCTGCCAAGTGACCCTATGTAGGGGGAACAGTCTCTATTCTGCTCTGTGTCAGTGTGTATCATGGTCTCTGAGGACAGGTGTCAATCCATACCTGCCAAGTGACCCTATGTAGGGGGAACAGTCTCTATTCTGCTCTGTGTCAGTGTGTATCAGGTTCTCTGAGGACAGGTGTCAATCCATATGTCAAGGTGTCAATATGTCATATGTCATGTGTCAATCCATATCCATTGTGATTTAGGAATGTTAGGTGATTTATGCCCTTTATGGATTAAAACCAGACTCTGCATAAACTGTGTAATTCTCCATGGGAGTTTTGCCATGGATCCCCCTCCGGCATGCCACAGTCCAGGTGTTAGTCCCCTTGAAACAACTTTTCCATCACTTTTGTGGCCAGAAAGAGTCCCTGTGGGTTTTAAAATTCGCCTGCCCATTGAAATCAATGGCGGTCCGCCCGGTTCGCCGGTTTGCGAACGGTTGCGGAAGTTGCCGTTCGCGAACCGAAAATTTTGTGTTCGTGACATCACTAATGGTAGGAGACCAAAATTGCACTCTAGACGGAAATCCATTAAAACTAGTTATCCAGCACCGTGTGAGACCTTTTCCTCAACTGGGTGTTTTATCAAGACTATTAAAGTTAGAGCAGGCTTCATCTGCTCTGTTTGTGAGTGGTTTCATTCATATAATTTTACTCTTGTATTTGAACTATATTACACTATTTTTTTTTATTTCCTTTTTATGTACATTGAACATCACATACCATTAAGCAATGTTTTAAGTAAGTGTTTTACTCTATGCATGACCGTGGTTCTTGCACTTTGTATAAAGCTTTTAGCACAGTGAAGTGAACTTTCAGTTTAAATTAAGCACATATTTTTGCACTTTGAATATTACACTCACCTAATTACGTGTATTTGTATATAAAATATTTTTTTTCTTAAAGGCACAGCATACCTTGTCAAACATACGCATGTCAAACATACGGCCCACAGTGAATATATTTGAGGCCTGCATGCCTTGGCGCTGCTTTGTGATGTGGCTGCGACCACCCGCAAGACAGCAAAGATATTTCCTGTCTGCTTCTGGTCTTTCCACCCATGGCCACAAGAGGGCAGAGTGGCAGTCTGTCTCCAGAGCAGGCCACCCACCCCCCCTTCATTTCTGCTCACAGTGCCAGAGGAGCGTCTGGCATACTGGAGCAGAGCTGGAACTGGAGGATGGGCGGCTCATCTTAAGGTAGGTGAAGAGGGGCTTGGGGGCCCTTACTGTGTAGTGTTAAATTGAGGATGGGGGGGCAGTGTATTTGAGGGAGGGAGGGGGCAGTGTAATAATTTGAGGAAGGGGACACCATTTGATTTGTGGGCAGTGTATTAGAATGGGGGGAGGTGGTCTGTATGAAGGTGCTGAACGCTCCCCACAGAGATGCTGATTGGTCACACATGCACAAGGGACTCCCAATGCCATCCTGTGGGAAAGCATTGGATTGGCTGAGATCATCAAGTTTGATTATCTCATCCAAAGTGATGAGCACTTGTAAGACTTTAAAATAAACAAGATAACAATTTGTTTTTTTTACAGCTGTGCAACAGCATACATTCACCCTTTCATTTCCATTACCAAACTTTTAACATGTCAAGGTAGTTGGACTGAAACATTGGTTATATGCAAATGCCGTCTCCTTAAAATAAATGTGCTCTTGTTTACTTTTAAGACCTACAAGCATGAGGACGTCCAGTGTCAGTTATCAAATGTCAGTCAATATTTGCATGAACTAATCGATTCGTTATGTGAACGTAAACAAATAGTTTATTTTGTGCATAGATTGACCTGCATTTGATTCGTTCAATGTAGCTAAAAGGGATTTGTGCTATGTACGTTTTAATTTGCTGTATTTCACATAGAAGGAAAATTTGACTTTCTTGTTTTGCATTAACTATGTGCAGGAATTAATTGAAAAACATGGTTTCCCAAACAGTGCCTAACCTACTTCGGAGAGCAGTCATGTATGGAATAGTGGCTCTGAATTGAGAATAAACTATTAGGTTTGCACATATTCCCACTTATGAGAAAACATGTTCAATACTGAATTATTTTGCTGAATTACAAGAGTGCCATCTACAGGTCTAACCTAAAAGCAATGTGTTTATTAATCCTGAAGTTTTAGTCATTGCATTATCTGTACCCTTAGATGAATACATTTGTGTATACAATGAAGCTTTCTCCAGCTAAATATTTGTAAAAAAAAAAAAAATAATACAGGCTATTATACAAGCTATTATGGTTGCCTGAACCAAAAAAAAATAATAAAAAATAAATAAAAGCAGTTCTGGTTAAAGTCTAAGAAGTATATAGCACAGGCTATCAAACCCCCAATGAGAGTGCAGATGGTATAAAAATACTTCACCAAGGGGGAGTTTCCTGAACCTTGATGTGAACGGACGCGCAGATCTGCAGTTCCTGGGCTGACAGGGTGATTCACAGCCTTTGTCAGGGCTATTACCACTCCTGGAGAAGGGTAATCCACCCGCCCACTTGGCATCCAAATCCAGCAAAAAAATAAAAATATGAAGCCTACAGCGGCAGACCTCCGGGTTTCCTTGATATCACCAACAAAGGACCCAAGATGTCGACCGCAGCCCCTGTTATCCTACCACAAATACAGATGTGAGTGATGTCAACTAAGTCTCAATGCTCAACCTGATGCCGGCAACAGCTCAATCAGTCCGCCGCATGTTAGGGGAACTTCAGACCTCACTGCAAGCTAACTTCAATCAACTGGCCAGAGAAATCAAGGCCGAAGTTAAAGCAATTGGTGACCACACTTCCCACCTGGAAGATAACATGGAGGTTAGCTGATAGAAGCGCACAACATGCTGGAGGATGCACACACTGCCATGGACCAAAAGCTACAGGCTCTCGAGGACAAAGTTGCAGACCATGAGGATTAATAGTGGCACCATAATATTAGAATAAGGGGAATCCCTGAAACTATTACAGCGCCTGATTTGCCCGCTTAAGTAATGCAAATATTTCAGGAGCTGTTCAAGGAAGCTTCTGACAGAGACCTGCTTTTGGACCGCATGCACCATCTACCAAAGCACCTACCTCCTTCGGGACCCTGAGATGTAATCATGAAGGTACATTATTTTGCCACTAAAGAGGGCATCCTCTCAGACCCCAGGGGCCTTGTCAGGATGCCATGTTTATCTAAAGCTATTAACAGACCTATATGTACATACCATGCTAAAACGCAAGGCCTTCGCTTCTATTAAAAGAAAATCCAGCGCACTCCATTATCCCCAAACAGCAACTTCAGTGCTGACAGATTTATTATTTTTTGTTTTTTAAAACACCTAATCTAGGCAAAAAAAAATAATGGGTGTTTAGTTACATTATATGATCATATATTGCGTAAGCCAGCCACAATGTCAATGCACCCCATCTTTGGCAGGTCCTACACTACCAGCCCATTGACGTGACAAGCTTCTGCAATGTATTTTCAGATAATGTAACTAAACCCCCATTATTTAATAATATATTTATTTATTAAAAAAAACTAACTAAATCTGTCAGCACAGAAGTTGCTGTTTAGGGGATAATGGAGTGCGCTGGATTTTCTTTTTTTATTGTATAAACTGGCTCTCAGCAGCACCCTATTTATGCATATTCAGGTGAGTGCAGCTGACATAGATTATTTTAAGCAAACAAATATGTTTGAATGACTATCTGTTCCTGTCCAAATCTGAGATGATTAAATTGCGTATACGCAGAAGTAAATTCACACTGACACATGCAGTTCAGGTTAAAATAACTTCAGAAAATGTAATGGCATTTGGTTAAAAAGCGGGTATGCAGACCCTTTTAAAGGCAATATTACATCATCATAGAATATCAAGATAACAACAAATAAACATCATTAATTGGTCTATGTATTAAGTGGTAAGTTAAATGCCCTCCCATCTATATTAGTAATTGGCTTAGGGGTTTGAGTGGCTAGTGGGGCATCCTCCCATCATGGGATGTCGTCATTTCTGACAAGGATGAGACATGAGATTCAGTCGCCATTGTTGATTAGCACGAGGCTCACTCGATGGGAGGGGGAATCTGGCAGCCAGCCATTTTGAGTACTTGGCACCGTTTAGCTTCAAGGTTAGTTTCTCAGGCTTTTTAGTAAATGAACATTTCATTAGTGCAGTTTCTCGTGACCTAGCTATGGCATACATTGTTACATATTACAGGAACTTGATAATTCCGGTGTTAGTCATATTCTTCTAGAAAATACATTCTCTGTCTAATATTCTAAATGCTGTTAGGAAAATCTGTCATATAATGAAGTTAAATGGAGTTAGTGCAAAAATTTAATAAAGGTTTAATAAAGGTTTTTTAATAATTCTACATCAGTCCCCCCTATGAAATGTTAGATTCTAAAAAGATAAACTTTATTTGTTAGTTCCAGAAGACATGTTAGCCCAAAGGCACAAAACCCTATGAAATAACGGTTCCTAAAGTCTTCTTAGTTCTTTAGAGGGACATCATAAAATAGACAAGCTGACATTACCATATGGACCTGTGTTATCTGGAGTATAGGCACAACAAGTCATGGTGACAGGTAGTATTTTACATACACCCCCCTTCTCAGCTAGAATCATGTCTAAGGCCATTCTGTTCTGGAAGGTCATCTGGGATGTGGCCTACAACTGGTCGGCCAAGCCCTGGAGGGCATCTCTGGTGTAGTTGACAAAACGTTGTTGGTTGCAATAGATATAATAAATGCAAATCAAAATACTATTATTAGTAGTGACGGTTGGGAAAATGGACTCAAACTTTTCTTTAACTGCAAAAATATCTGGTACCCCCTTGGCACACTTATGGCATCAATATATATGTATATATGTGTCAAACTTCCCTTTAGAGGGGTGCTCCTCTTTGTGTTCTGAAGCATGAATGTGGTGTGTCAAGAGTACCTTGTCATGTATTATGTGTATGGACATAATAACCTTGGCTAGGGCACATTTGCTTATTCATCACAGTATTAAACCTGTCCCACGCTACATCAGTGTAGGTGGACTCGGATCATTTAGTCAATATTAATATCACCACAAACTCAGGATGGGCAGATAATCCTGAAGAAGCTTGGCGTTTGAATTTCTTTAGCTTCACGAGATCTCCTTTTGGGGTCCTCGGCTTTCCATCGATGGCAGGTGGTCAGGCATTATTACGGCCGTCAAACACCTACTTGTTGGTATCTTTTTGTTTTCTAACAAGTCATTTTTCCTTTAGAGTCAAAGGTTTGTCAAAATCAACAAATGTTACTTCCCATGTTGCAGAGAGAGTCTTGAATCTGGAACAGTGAATCCACTGAGTGATCTCTGCAACTTTCACAATGCACTATTGGGTATATGGTCTTGGTTGTCACATTGATGACCGGCTAGGCTTCTGGCCATCCTGAGAAAATGTCTATTATAACTAGTGCATATTTGACCCGGCAGCTCTTTGGCACCTGGATATAGTCACTTGGATTCTTGAAAGGGATAGTGAGAGTTAGCTAGGTACTTAGGATTCTCCTCCTCTTCTGCCGGAGCTGTCCTTGGCACAAATGACACAGGATTGGCAGTAACTGATGATTAGAGGAGCAATTCTAGGTGCTTCAGAGTATTTAGAGATCAAAGAGTTCATGAGGGTCTTGGATAGGTATAAAAATCCATGGGCCCACTGTCCAGTACATGTTTTTGGGTAAACAGAACTTGAGAGTGTTGGAGTACAGCCCGTCTTCAAGGGTTGCCCCTTTCTGTTTTCCAGCTTTGTATTTCTTCAGGGTCAGCAGCTGCTTGTCATTCTTTCAGAAGCTTGAGATCTGTGGATAGGATCTACATGGTGAGTATAGAAGTTTCTTCAGCGGACACCCTTCTGTCCACTTCCCTTGGTGCACTTGTGGCTTGGTTGGCAGCTTGGTCAGCTGAGTGGTGCTTCTTCTAAATTCAGTTTTCCGTGGTCCTTTACCTTCAGTATGGCCACTTCTTCAGCAGGAGTAGGGCATCCACCAATTTCTTAATAGCCGTGCTATGCTTAACTGGCGTGCCAGTTGCTGTGTGGAATCTTCTTGTCTTCCAGATTGATCCAAAATCATGTGCCGCACCCAGGGCACATCTTGTCGGTGTAGGTATTGGCATGTCTTCCTTCAGGCATTTTGCATGCCACTGAGAAGGCTGTCAATTCAGTGTCTTGAGCAGATGTGGGTGAGGAAAGTGAAGATGCTTGACGTACCTGATCTTCTGTAGCAACAGCAAATCCAGTATGGTACCTTTCCTCTTTATCCGCAAACAGAGTGGAGTCAGGATCTGGTAAAGCTACTGCATGCCCTGTTGAGAGGTGTCTTGTTTCTTCTTTCATCTGTTCAAAGCAACCATGAGGAGCAGTAGAAGAGTTTTCCTCACCTATTTCTGTGTGAGATTGGGGGTATTTGTCTTTCTATTTACAGTTCTCTTGCTGACCCCCCTCTGTAGAGAGCTGATATTGATTTTTAGTGTTTCATGTTTTTTGTTCTAATGAGTCAGGTTCCTTTCATGAGATTTCTGGGGACTTAGTGAAGAAAACATGAGGGACAGCCACCTCCCAGTGATGATACAGGTGTCTTACTTCCATGGGTATCTGGGTAGTGTGGTATTCCCCCCTGGGAAGTGGCGGAAGAGTGGCAAGAGCAACTTTTCTTCAAAATATAATGTCAGGTAGAGGCAGAGTTGTCTATGGGTGGAGGAAATTGGTAAGGAATAAGAAGGGAGGAAGCATATAAGGGATATAGATATGGTGGTGGGGAGATGGAGGAATGAGTAGTGGATGGAGCGAGAGGGGGAGAAGGTGGAGTAGGAAGGACAGGAGAAGTAGGAAGAGGAGAAGGTCAAGTAGGAGGAGGAGAAGGTGGAGTAGAGGGAGGAGTAGGAGGAGGAGAAGGTGGAGTAGGAGGAGGAGGGAGGAGTAAGAGGAGGAGAGAGGAGTAGGAGGAGGAGAAGGTGGAGTAGAGGGAGGAGTGAGGAGTAAGAGGAGGAGAAGGTGGAGTAGAGGGAGGAGTAGGAGGAGGGAGGAGTAGGAGGAGGAGAAGGTGGGGTAGAGGGAGGAGTAGGAGGAGGAGAAGGTGGGGTAGAGGGAGGAGTAGGAGGAGGAGTAGAGGAGAAGGAGGAGGAGAGAGGAGTAGGAGGTGGAGAAGGTGGAGTAGGAGGAGGAGAAGGTGGAGTAGGAGGAGGAGAAGGTGGAGTGGAGGGAGGAGAAGGTGGAGTAGAGGGAGGAGTAGGAGGAGACTGTAGATGAAGGGAAGGGATCGGTGGAAGGAGTAAGCGGGGGTGGGCAGGTAAGGGAGCAGACAGGTGATGTAGCAGTGGAGGATACATCAGAAATCAAGACTAGGTAGAAATTAGGAGGCAGGTAGGATTCTCTTCCGCTATGGAGGCTGCAAATAGCCCATGTACAACAACTATTAACTGACCCTATGCTTTCCCTAGAGAAAAATAATAAAAGGCTAACATGCTCATCTTGTCTGCACAGGCCTCGAACGCTTCACTCCGTGGGTGTCCCGCAGTGGCTAACCCACTACATCTCCCACACCAGACTTGTGCCCGTGGAGACAGACACTATCCCTGACTCTCGTTCTTTATTTTATTTATTTATTTCTAACATCTCAAAATGTAATTCTTACTTATATCACAAATATACATTACCACAATTTTATGTCTCGCAAATGGGATAAAACTTATTCTACTCTTCACTGATAATGTATTTTCAAAACATACAAAATAGACAAATAACATTGTCTTCTGCGAAATAAATGAAAAAGATAATGGAGATTTTGTTAAGCTTTATAAATAGCTATACATTAATTCACCTTTCTTGTTTTCCAGTTTCTGGCTGTTAATGTACAATGTAATAGAGCAGCAGGAAATGCTAGCAGAGTGCTTGGTTGCATAGGGAGAGGTATTAGCAGTAGAAAGAGGGAAATGCTCATGCCATTGTACAGAACACTGGTGAGACCTCACTTGGAGTACTGTATACAGTACTGGAGACCATAGCCTCAGAAGGATATTGATACCTTAGAGAGAGTTCAAAGAAGGGCTACTAAACTGGTTCATGGATTGTAGGATAAAACTTACCAGGAAAGGTTAAAGGATCTTAACATGTATAGCTTGGTGGAAAGACGAGACAGGGGAAATATGATAAAAGCATTTTAAATACATAAAAGGAAACACAGTAAAAGTGGAGACTATATTTAAAAGAAGGAAAACTACCACAACAAGGGGACATAGTCTTAAAATAGAGGGACAAAGGTTTAAAAAATAATATCAGGAAATATTACTTTACTGAGAGGGTAGTGGATGCATGGAATAGCCTTCCAACTGAAGTGGTAGAGGTTAACACAGTAAAAGAGTTTAAGCATGTGTGGGATAGGCATAAGGCTATCCTAACTATAAGATAATGCCAGGGACTAATGAAAGTATTTATAATACGGGGCAGACTAGATGGGCCGAATGGTTCCTATCTGCCGTCACATTCCATGTTTCTATGTAATGCACTTGCTGCCAGCAACAGATCTGAAATCAATACACTATAATGCCCAAAGTCTCAACTTCTATGCATATGCAATAATAAAATATCTGGGCTTACATCAAAAATTATTTTAGTCAGTCTTTAATCTTGGAGGCAATCATTATCCAATAAAGACAGATTTGGAGCACACTCCCCCCTTATCCATTTGTTAATAGTTAGGTTTGTAATGTTTACTGGTTCCTTTTCAATTAGATTAAAACATTTTGAAACCAATCCTTAATTGTATTACCATTTGTTCATTAGAAATTTCTTTTAGTAAATATTCTTTAAGATAACCCTTCTTCCAGCATGTTATCAATTTTTGTACACAAAGTTAAAACACATTTGTTACTTACACGTGAATCGATATATATATATATTCTATCTACATATTAACCATCACTTGTCACAGACACTTTTCTGATATAGGGAAACTAATAGCAGGATTATTATAGTAATTGTAACTTTCTTGTTCATAATATGTGGGATTTAAGGAAGACAGCATGTCTTAAGATAGGATGAGCATGATAGGAGTAGGTCTCGTCAGCCATGAAGTGACACGATATATGGGCGGAAATGACCTCACTGATATGGTAAGGGCAGAAGTAAGGGCAGGAGCCAGGACTGATGTCACTTAAGGACAACCTTCTTTTGTTCTAGGGGCCATTTTCTTTTAGGGCGTTTCAACATTACACTATTATAGCCTAATAAAATAAATCAGAGAAGCAACATTCTGTTCAGCAAAATGAAATACCAAACTATGGACAGACTTGACGGATTAAATAAGACAGTTGAAAACATTATACATTTAACAGCCCGTAAAGCTGTCTCTACAAAACATGTACTTCAAGATAACATGATGCAAAATAAACTCAATGCAATGCAATCAATCTCCCCCATCACTCATTCCATTTCTAATTCTTATCGGTAGTTATGAATAACTTTCACTGAAGAGACAAATCTGAACCACAAGCATGTCCCCTCCTCCCCCCCCCCCCCCCCCGAACCCCTGCACGGAGACCAGAAGCAAGAGAGAGAGAGAGCAAGCATGTCCCCCCCCCTCCCTCCCCCTCCGGCCAGAAGCTAGAGAGAGAGAGAGAAGGAGGAGGGAAGGGGGAGAGAGAGACAGGCAAGAGAATCTACAGGCATAAGATTTAACCATGTCACTGCTGTACAGTAACAAGACAGAAGGATAGTTACATTACAATTATTGCAAAAGCAAAGAGACACAAAAACACAACATTTAGTAATACTCTCAGTGAAACTCAATACAAAACCCCAACCCTCTACTAGGGTGGGCTTCTACCATCTAATGGCTAACACAAAATACAAAAACCCCACAGCATTTAAGATTGGATGGGGATGGTGACCGTGGTCAGCTACATTTCGGTCATTACTGACGGAATGATGGGAGTAGTCACCTCCTGGACGCCATGACAGGGCTCTGGCTGGGAGAGCCTTCCAGTAACACAATTATTATGATATACATACATTCTTAACTCTTTGTGATCTAGTTCTTCCTCAACCCAACCTTCCTGCTGAATAGCTCTTGCTACTATGTACCAGGCTTCTGCTTGTATGAAGCAAATTATTATCTGTAAGCTTGCCTTTCTTCTCTGTTAGTAATCTACGCCAGCTCTCTGGCTGTAATCTACCACATGAAGGCACAGCAATCTTACACACCTTAGCAATCTTTTCAACTCCCTTAACCATCTCTTCACCCTCTCTGTCTTCAACTAGATCACACGCTAACCAGCCCTTACCGGGCTTTTCTTATCCCTGTCCCATTCCCCCTATAAAAGGCGTCCCAGATATAGAGGAGAGAAGATTTAAACAGAGTGTCTACCATGCTCGACTGCCACTTCAGGGGTGGGTCCCCAAGTGCGTCTTCCCAAAACGTAGACTAGTCACTTATTTCCGCCTACCCGAGGTAGACACGGATTGGAGCGAGGTGAGAAGTGTGTGACCAATCACTTCTCTCACAAGAGAAATAGGAGTGGAAAGTGTAAATAACACAAAAAGTAGAGTAACAGTAAAAGTAAAGTGAAAGTAGAGACAAACACAGGAGTTTGAATGACTCCCAATTAAGACAACATTTCAATAAAAATACAGTGCATGCATCACAGTTCAAATAAATTCAACAGTAATCCCTTTCCTTTACTCATGTGGCCAAAGCCACTTCCCTCAACCTCGTAGTGTCCCCGCTCGGAGAATGACTTCCTCAAGTCTCACTACCAGCGGCCACAGGAAACAGCAACCATCTCCGACCCGAATCCTGTATAGCCTCCCTTGTTACAGTGGTCCAATAAGTGTGACCACCACTATCCTCACCCTCGTAGTGCCCCTACAGACCCACCCGTAAGTCTCACTACCACGTGGTGCTGGAGACAGCAATGCCTGCTTGAATCCACCCGCCACAAATAAAATTGGAATGCCACCAGCCTCAGCGCTCGAAGCTGGAGGGTACCACCTCTCTGCAAGCAGAGCTATGTGCACAATGAGGCTAGCTAGGCTATCAAAGTGACACCATGGGGAATCCCCAGGAAGCAATGAGTCTACACCCCTCCACAGATTCCCCCCTCCTCTTTTTCCTTACTGCTGCAGCTACCCAGCACCTAAAAGAGGTAAACAGGCAAAGAAGACCCCCAGGAAAACTTCCACAGGTCCACCCCCCTTTTTCCCTACAGCCACAGCCACGTGGCTCCTAAAAGGAGTAAACAGGCAACAGAGGACCCCCAGGCAAACACCCACAGGTCCACCCCCCTTTATCCCAAAAGGTGTAAACAGACAAACAGAGGACCCCCAGGCAAACTACCACAGGTCCACCCCCCCTTTATCCCAAAAAGGGGTAAACAGACAAACACTCTACCCGGGCACTTCAGCTAAAGACAGACCAATACAAACACACCCAGGCAACAGATAGTCAAAATGCAGGTAAAAAAATATTAACAAATAAGGTATAGGTTCTCTGGGCAAGATATTACCTGTCTTTGATGTCCTCTTGGCAGCAGTCACAGACACTTAGACAGATAAATGAAAGGGGAAAAGAAACATACCGGGGCTGCTGCAGTCTCCACCGTGTATTCAGAGGTGATCAATCTCCTTCCTTCACCTAGGATTCATCTACCCAGGTCTTCTTGGACGGCTGCCAGATAGGTCATAACCCAAAGCCCCACGTTGGATGCGCCAAATTGACAGATTATTTTAAGCAAACAAATATGTTTGAATGACTATCTGTTCCTGTCCAAATCTGAGATGATTAAATTGCGTATACGCAGAAGTAAATTCACACTGACACATGCAGTTCAGGTTAAAATAACTTCAGAAAATTTAATGGCATCTGGTTAAAAAGCGGGTATGCACACCCTTTTAAAGGCAATATTACATCATCATAGAATATCAAGATAACAACAAATAAACATCATTAATTGGTCTATGTATTAAGTGGTAAGTTAAATGCCCTCCCATCTATATTAGTAATTGGCTTAGGGGTTTGAGTGGCTAGTGGGGCATCCTCCCATCATTGGATGTCGTCATTTCTGACAAGGATGAGACATGAGATTCAGTCGCCATTGTTGATTAGCACGAGGCTCACTCGATGGGAGGGGGAATCTGGCAGCAAGCCATTTTGAGTACTTGGCACCGTTTAGCTTCAAGGTTAGTTTCTCAGGCTTTTTAGTAAATGAACATTTCATTAGTGCAGTTTCTCGTGACCTAGCTATGGCATACATTGTTACAAATTACAGGAACTTGATAATTCCGGTGTTAGTCATATTCTTCTAGAAAATACATTCTCTGTCTAATATTCTAAATGCTGTTAGGAAAATCTGTCATATAATGAAGTTAAATGGAGTTAGTGCAAAAATTTAATAAAGGTTTAATAAAGGTTTTTTAATAATTCTACATCACAGCCAGCCCCCTGCCTTCGCTTCTATTACCCAGGTACTTCGCAGAGAAGGAATCCCTTAATAATGGAGTGGACAATATTGTCACAACACCAGAAAATGGAAAAAAAATTACAATAATGTGCAAAAAAATTTTTTAAAAGGGAAGAAAGGACATATACTGTGAATATGGGCTACCATGGTATCTAGTTTGACTGGGGAGGCAGCCTGGGAATGTTGCCCTGCTGTTTCACGCTTTGGGAGGCTTAACCTTTTTGCACTCACTTACCCCCCATGGACAGCTATCCGCTGACATGTTTTTTTCCATTACGCCTTTGGACGCAGCTGAACAGACATTTGTATATAGTTATTTTTTTATGTTATGTTTAACTTTTTGTTTCTCAGTTTTCTGGACAGGACTATGTCTAAACAAATATCAGGGACTGTTGGGGCAGAAAGGGAGGTGTCTGTATCTATCCTTTAAGGCTACACTAACTCCAAACAGCCTTAACCACACACCTCGGCAATGGCACTTCACTGAGAGGAATCAAACTCCATACCATACAAGAAAGGTCCACACATGTACTAACATTACAGGGAAGGTCTGGTGGATCAGGGCAGTGGAACAATTGGTACAAGGAGCAGTGGACTTTCCATAACATGTTTTCTTGGGACTGGAGAGTATACGATCTAGCATACGATAACTAAAAATGGTGAATTTGAAAATCCTATCACTCAACACTAAAGGAATAACTACCCTCACATGCGCAGACTAGACCTGGCGGAAGCGCACAAATTGCAAGCACAGATCACATTTTACCAAGAGACCCATTTTAAATGCAATCGACTACCATTCATGCTTCAAAGCAAAAAAAGAGGGGTTTCTATTCTGATTAGTAAAAGCGTGGCGTTCTCTCTAGTTGAGAAAAAGAGCGATAAGAAGGGGAGTTATCGCTTGCTGCAATGTCACATAAATAACCCCCCATATACCCTGGTCAATGTGTATGGTCCACACGAGCACCAGGCAATGTTTTTATCTAACCATTTCGCACTGATAGAGCAACACAAATTTGTTGCTCTTATAATCGGGGGAGATACCAACTTTCTCCTGGACCATAACAGAGAATAGTCCTCCACACAAGCGGTGGTTATACGGACTGCTCTTAAGCAGAAGTCCCTCTCACAAAAACACACATCTTTTGTGACCCATGGCGAATCTTCCATCCTACAGAGGTAAAAACTATTCTTTCCACTACCACATACATAATCCATATACGAGGATTGACAAATTCCTCATACACATAAATCTAATCACCAAAACTACCATAGGTCTGATTACGTAGTCAGACCACACTCCAATATACAATCTCTATATCCATGGATATGCAAGCAAAGGTACAGGGACCTGGACACTCAATGAGTATATTCTAGCTGACCCCAAAACAGTAGACACTGAGGGAACTAAACAAGACACCTTGCTAGAATCTGTGGCTAGCTCACAATTCTTCATCGGGGCTTACTCATTAAGTACGCAAGTCATGCCAAAAAACTCAGAATGAAACATTACTTAGAAATTATCCAAGAGCTCACCCGTGAAATCAAAATTAAACCATTGCCAGAAACAAACTCTAGACTCCTATCGTTGCAATCCCAACTAAGGGACTGGGAATTCTCTAAATCAGCATCTCTTAAGGTGCATCAAAGGCAGGTTCTTTGCACATGGTAACAGGGCAGGGGCCACTTTAGCAAAAAAAAAAAGGCAAATCAACTCCAGAATTGCCTGGACACGGAAAAGCAAGCCTCTTTCTATGGAAAAATGTATAACCTTCAGGACGACCCCAACACCTGCCCGACCCCCAACTGATAGGCGTGTTCCTAGAAAAACTTAAACTTCCTAAGTTGTCAATAAGTGATTCCAAAACTTTAACAACAACTTTCACAAAAGAAGAAATGTAGAAATTTCTAACTTGCCAAATCATAAATCCCAGGACCAGACGGACTGACTAACCTATACTACCAGACATTTTCTACCACCCTCACACCACATATTACAACCTTCTTCAACCATAGTTTCTCAACAGGGAAACTACCCAGTGAAATGCCCAGTGAAATGCTTATATCTCAACTCTCCCAAAGCCTGGAAAACACCCTACCCATTGCTCCAAATTCCACCCCCCTCTCTACCTTCCAAACAGTGATAAAAATCAACCACTTTTCTCCAAACTCATTGCTAATAGACTTGCAATACTTTTGCCTAAACTAATGCACAATGACCAATCGGGCTTAGAAAACTGATAAACCTCTATTCCCACCTTTCAGAGACCAATGCTGGACACGGAGAAGGCCTTCGACAGACGGACTGAGGCTACATGATTAAAGTTCTACACAAATTTGGATTACCTCTGGCTGCATTTCAGGGAATTTTAGCATTATATGTCACCCCATCCCCTCGTGTCCTCACAAAGGGTTTCCTGTCATCCACCTTCAACATTTCAAATGGTACCTGACAGGGATGCTGACTCTCCCTCCTGCATTCTCACCCTAGAACCACTAGCTCAGATGATACGCGACCATCTTGATATCAAAGGTGTCCCCTTCTTAATCTCCTTATTTGCTGACAACATCATCCTCACCCTGAGCAACCCAGAAGTTTCTTTGAAAAGTCTCTTTTGGTACTGGCAACTTGACAAACTAAACCAAACAAAAACCCAAGCCATGCCAATCAACTTAAATGCTAACCAAGTGGCCTTGCTCAAGTCTATCGGTTCGACTGGCGCAACAAGTACATCACCTACCTGGCTATTAACCTCACACTTTATACAAATGTAATTGTGACGAGACCAATCTCGCCACATTGCATTGAAGAAGCCTGGTTGCCTGCCTGTTGCCTCTGGACTATGGCCCCATGTTAAAAAGCCTTCTTTTCCCCTGCAGAAAAGGCTTGTTCGTGCCTTTCTGCCCGGCGGTCGGTAGATTCAATCTACCGAACAAACAACCGAATGACTGGACCACCTGTATTGGGAGTGTGTCGGCAATTTACCTCCCAGAAGCTGCGGTTAACCGCAGCTTAATTGACAAATGCTGGGTGGCCTTTGTTCGTTTGCCGAACACGTGGCGGCGACCATTTTAAAGTCCCGAACGGCCAGCGGTGTTCAGCGCCCAAACTATGGAACTGGAAACGGACACTTATTTGCGCAAACACCGCTGAGCCATCAGCCTCCTTGCTTCTGCATTCAGTCATTTAACCGGATGCCTGTTCATTCGGTAGTTTAAACCGTATGAACAGCATTACCCCAGATAGCCATGCCAAGAGTATGGGAAAGACTTTGGCTCCATGGCGATTGGAATGTATGTATGTGATCTGAGCGCCATTCGGTAATAATGTGTTCTCAGATCTAAGCTATCTGGGGATAGGTAGAATGTATGTTTTGTGCAACAGTTGTAACTTTATACATTTTTATGTCTTTACCTGCCATGTGGTTAATGGAGTTTTGCCTCTGTCCTGGGAGATAATTGGATTACTTCCCAATTTTCTCCAGGACAGAGGGAGGGACATTAGGATGCATTGTGGGGCTGTTTTACCTCTGTGTCTGTCATTGGTTTATGTCTGTCCTTTGTCACAGTCTTCCATCTGGTCCCCTAGGGGAGTGTCCACCAGGTGGAAGACCAGCATAAATACTGGGCAGGTAGCCCTCAATAAACCAGACCACTGCTTAACCCTCAACACGGAGCCTTGTCTCGTTCTTGGGGGGATTTACTGTATGCTGATAGAGACTGATTGCTAGGAGTGTAAGCCGCTTGGGTGCTTTTCCTATTCGTAAGGTTCCAGTTCGGGAGTGCTATCTTGTATGCAGTTCGGAGCATTCCCTTGTATTCAGTTCGGGAGTTTGGTGTTCTGCAGCAGCTGTGCCTGTATCTCTGGAAGATCTACTAAACGGCTGTTAACCTTTTTATGCCTGGGGGTGCCGTTACAGTAATCATTACCAACTCATACAAAAATACAATGGTTACTTGTTAAAATGGAAACTAGTACCCCTGTCTTGGACCGGACGAATAAACACAATAAAAATTATACTCCCGCGCACTCTGTTTTCAGATGTGATGATAATATTTCATATTAATTAAGAATGATTGATTACTATTGAGCAAATTAAACTCTTATAGTTAAGATGGCGCCGGTAAGCACATAAGCACACACAAGCAGTATCACTAGATGCAGGCCTGGATGCCACAGCTATTAATACACAACACTAAAACTATATAAAACCACAAAACACAGCATCAGAATGACTCATGCATATCGTCACAAGATTATTACAGAGCTAGTTCATAGATAAGAAATAATTTACCGCACAGACCTGGCATGGTATTGTTGGTGGTCCTGAACAGCCTGGCCAGCTGCCGGTCCCATCCAGCGCTTGTGCAAGGTCTTTGCTGGGCTACACTGACCAGGAAACTTGGGGGAAAAGTACAGACTATCCATCCTATTGGTAAAAAGATAGAAACAACTGAGAAAACTTGGCACTCGCTTGAAGTACTACCCACCTGTAATACGGATGCGTGTTGCTGGCTCTGCTGTTCCCAGTAGAGAGAGGGTCTCTCCAAGCCTGACTGCCGGAGTTCTTTCAGTCGTGTGAAGCGGAGTGACAACCAAGCTTCTCTAATAGTGATGTATACTTAGTTTAATTATCTAGATATTCAGCTTGTTTCCTTAAGTTGAATGTGCACTATAGATTAAATGTTATTACTTTTTAATTAAGTCTGTTAATCAATACAGTTTGTATTGATTATTTACAAGTACTTTGTGTCAGTGTCTTTCACTTTCTCAAATACTAAATTCACTCATCCCAAATAGGGTTTTGGTGCCCACCAATATCTTTAAAAACCTTAGGGTAATGGATTATTGCTTTTTGATATTGGTGTGTAACAGAGCTCCTTGTACCTTGGGTACCTCCACCAAGGACCGCTTCCTAGCTGGAACAGGGGACAAACCACAGCACTTCTGCCCAGTCGACGTGGCTTGACTGGGGCTCTTCCTGGTGCTGAATGGGGAATAAGCTCTAGTCCTTACAAGGACTTTCCACGTTGAATCCCCTGCAAGCTAGAACAGCAGACACAGGAGTAAATCTTTCTCTCCAATAACAGGATGACACAGTTTGGAGTGTAAGCTGGAATAGCATTTTAATGCAGGCACACTGGCCTTTTATGCAAGTTTCCCAACAAGGGTGACGCCCAGGTAGACCTTGTTGGGCACAAGGACACTAAGTGAATAAACCAATAAAAAGAGTCATAAAGTGAGTCACTCCCATACACAAAAACAATAATCCCTCCTCTGTGCTTGGGAGATAATTGAATCAGGAACTGTACTAATCTAACACAATTATCTCCAAGCACAGAAAAAACATGCAATTTTATGAAACCCTAAAAAGCACCTTAAAAATACACAAAACCCCATAAATCACATCCCGTGATAGCCCTGATCTGGGTGAACAACATATCCAAAAATCACCCAGATCGGTTCAGGAATTTCCTGGAAGTCATAGTTTTGACCGACCGCAAGTATGACCCCATGCCCAAAACAGTTCCAGGGAAATCAGTGCAAACAGTCGGTCAAGTTCGGTAGTCTTTTACAGGTTTTCCTGCTGGGCCCATAGTCTGTGGGCAGGAGGCTGGCAAGCAGGCTTCTCCAGGAGCTCGTGGCAAACTCTGGTAAAAAGGGGAGTTTGCCACATCATGCTTCATGAATTTAATGATTAGGCACAACATCAGACTACTCCACATCTCCATCCCATAGTCATTTTGCAAAACATTACAAAATGTGCTAATGCAATTCATATGGGCAAATAAAAAAGCTAGACTACCAACTGCACTTCTCCAACTATCTACTTCCAAGGGAGGCATGGAGTACCCAACATACTTCTGTACTACAGTGCAGCAGTGTTGCAGGGCATGGTGCGGTCATTCCACAGCAGGTTGGGTGGACATGGAGGCACAAGGCACTTCCAGGGCTCATCCCTAAAGACAACACTGGACACCCAGTCCTTACAGAAAACAGACACTGAACATGTTCCCTATCACAAAACTAATGTTCCAAATATGGAACAACCTCCTGAGGGCACATTGAATAACCACTTCATCCTGGCAGGCCCCCTGATGTCCCTGGATGTTCTATCCCCATCGACTAGAACTACAGGGGTGGAAAGAGGTTGGCGCGACCCACTTAACCCAATTGGTGGACAGAGGAAATGTGAGGGCATTTTTGGACCTCCAGTCCTTTGCTCTCCCCTCTGGTTTGATTTTTAAATACCTTCAAATAAAAAGTCTATTACAAAAACGCCTGATTGCAGTGGCACAGCCGTCGTGGACCCTTCCTCCATCATTGGCTTACTTCATAGATAAATGTTGGAAATGCCTGGTGACACCCAAACTACTTTCCTTAAGCTATACAATTTAGAAACCACCCAACCCCAAAGAAAATATTCTTCCAATCAAACTGGGAAGTGGACTGTAACACTCGCTTCTCTAATGACATGTGGGTCAAGTCTCTTAAAGTATTAAAGGGGGTGACCTCATTCTACCATCATGTGGAGGTACACCACAAATTGGTTTACCACTGGTACCCAACAGCTTCTCATTTGCACAGAATCTTTTCATCGTCACCTTTAACCTGCTGGAGGTGTGGTGTGGAACAAGACAACATGTTGCATATATGGTGGACTTTTATAAAGATTAAACCTCTCCGGAATGAGGTGGAGGGGCTGTTGTCCATGCGGATCCCAGTGACCCCTCTCACGCCTGAAAAACTCTTCTCTTTATGCCTTAGGGAAACTACTTATACCACAATACAGCCCTACATGAACACTTGTCCCTAGTAGCATGCCATCTTATAGCCTTAAATTGGAAACAACCAAAAACCCTATCTGTCACAGGTCTTGTTGAAATATTGCATTTAAATTACATGCTGAAACACACAGGTGCATTTAATGACAAAGTAGATTAAATTTGGCAACCCTGGATTGACCATAGGTCAAACAAGATCAGATGATCTGGCTACCGCAACACACACACACACACACACTTTTATATCTACTAGTATATTTTTTTACAGATGCAGGGAGACTGCCTGTCAGTTCAGACAGTCCCCCTACAGGCAGCACTATGGACGCCTATTGCGGCCATGTGACTGCTCTTTCAGAGTGATCACATGGCCCACGGGGGCCTAATTTGCAGAGGGGAGACTGCCTGGGCTGTCAGACAGTCCCCCCAGACCGGGAGCAACACCGATCACCGTCGGGGGAATGACGGCCATAGGGTAAGTACTAAGGAATACCGCGGACGTACTAGGTATGTCCATGGCCCTTAAGGAGTTATGACTGAGCAATATTTTTGTTTGGAATGGTCCACTGCGCAGGAACCTCAACAATATTTCATAATGTATTGCTGCAACATGTCTATCCTTGAAATCTAATTAACTACAAGTGACAAAAAATACTTAATGTACAATTTAGCATTATATTAAGGGAAAGTAGTAAAGTCAAAAGCCCAATTATGCATGCTAAATCACGATGGTACCTAGTAATCTCCACAGAGAGTTCTGCAGGCAAGTAATATTAAATTGCATCCAAAAAGGAGTCCAGCCACAAAAAAAGTTACTAAAGGAAAAGTGCCACCAAGTTTTGCCAATATGAGCTTAATGACGAGTTTTTTTTAATACAAACTGATATCGCTGGCTTCACTTCATTGACACTAGGAAAACATTTATCCAATTCAATTTTGAGGACCTTAGCAAATCCAATACTTTTCTGTAGTAAAGCATTGGGAGCATATGGCACATGCATGGCAAAACATAGAGATGCATTGAATCAATACATTCCAATGGGGAACGTTGAGCGCCTCCATGCAGAGCATGGAGATGCTGAACATCAGTGCTGCACCCTATGCAGCATTGACACAGAAAACACCTCTAGTGCCCACCTGAGTGACTGCCACTAAAAGTGTAACTAGCCAGCAATGTAAACATGACATTTTCTCTGTGCTCAAGCTGCTGGGGCATGCTAGAGACACCAGAACCCCTACATTAAGCTGTAGTGATTCTGGTGACTATGGTGTCCCTTTAACCCCTTAAGGACCAAACTTCTGGAATTAAAGGGAACCATGACATGTCACACATGTCATGGGTCCTTAAGGGGTTAAGGACACAGTCTCAAGTAATTTAATTGAATAGTAGACCTCTTTATTTTCTCATTTGTCTAAAGAGTACTGATGATTTATTTGAAGAATTTTAATGTTATTTATATGTAATTGTGTTTGTATATGCAGCTGCTGTGCATAAATGCATTTCTATTGTGCTTATACTTTAAACTGTGAATTATTGCATTCTGGAAGATGACACTTCTACTAAACTTAACCCCTTAAGGACCAAACTTCTGGAATAAAAGGGAATCATGACATGTCACACGTCATGTGTCCTTAAGGGGTTAAAAAAAAAGTGTTTGTTTATTGTTATTGTTTTCATATGTATATTTTTTTCTTTTATTTTAGTATTTTGTTATTTTTTTTTCCCCTTCTGTCGAATTAGCTTAACATTTTGATAAAACATATGAACAGGCATGTCTTCAAGAACAGCACTGTTTTCAGATGGGAAATAAAGTCCACTAAAGGCAGTGCAAGTAATTGTAGCATTCATTTTCATGGAGGGTGAATACTCCCACATGATTATTTACTGAAGCAGTGGTTCCCAAATCAGACCTTATGGCCTACAAACAATTCAAGATATATTTATTTCCCTGTTTGATTCCAATGGAGATACTGACAAAACTTGGACTGTTGGTGTCTATTGAGGACTGGTTTGGGAAACACTGTACTAAAGAGAGAATTCAAAGGGAATTTTTAAAATTTAAGGCCAGGCTGAACCTAAAGCATACCTGACTTAGATAATGTTTCCAGGATGAATAGTTTTACTTTGAATTCACCTTGAATTCTCAACAATAAGAAAGGTAGACAGGCGCAAGGACAGGATAATTTATAGATTATAGTGTCCTGCAGAGTGGTAGTTGCCTCGTTATAGAGGGGTGACCTTAGGATAGGTTGGGCTCGGGGAGATCACAAAAGAGGAAAGATAATTAAAACTTCACTTTTAATGTAAATAGTTAAAAGGGGGTATACAAACACATTTTTTTTCAAATAACAGTTGTAAGAAATCCTCAAGTGATACAGTTACACTGCCTGTTAACATAGTGAAATGCCACTGTGGGAACAACAGCTACAAATTAGTAGTGTCAATAATGTATCGATATACCAGTACCTGGGCTCAAGTAAAAATAGCCAAGTCCCAGTGAGCTGCACTGAAGCTGTTAACAAAGCTGATAACAATGTTTACCAAAACTGCAGTGTCTGGACTCCAAAACAAGCTTGAGAGTGCCAGTATACTGCCGAAAAGAGCATCTCAGAAATGATGACAGGGTCCTGTGTTAAAGACCGTGAGAAATAGCATCTAGAGGTATGTGCTGGTGAGAGTATCTGCAGTATGGTAACTAGGAGGTACAAACTGTAAAATGTTGCCTGGTAGATTCTGCAGGAACTGGCTTAATGACCAACAGGCTATGGGAAGAGAGGGGTTAACTACAAAAACTGGAAGTCCTAGTGTTATGGTATGTGCTGGCAGGAGTATCTGCAGTATAGAAACTAGGAGGTGCAAACTGCAAAATGTTGCCTGGTAGATTCTGCAGAAACTGGCTTAACAACCAACAAGTTATGGGAAGAGAGGAGTTAACTGCATCAACACTGGAAACCCTAGCTTTATGGTATGTGCAGGCGGGAGTATCTGCAGTATAGTAACTAGGAGGTGCAGAATGCAAAGATATTGCCTGGTATATTATGCAGTAACTGGCTAAATAACCAACAAGCTATGGGTAGAGAGGGGTTTAACTACAAAAACACTTGGACTCCTCCTATGCTTGTGGTCCTTAAGTACTTGTGCCTTCGAGGGCACTTCCTTAGCCAAAAGCCTACAATCTCCTATGGAAATACAAATAGAAAATCTCCCACCGATACTGCTACAATGAAAGAAGTGTGCTGGAAATGCCTAGACTTTGTAGGCTGCTTCAAGTGCTGCTGGGTAACGGCCGAGCCAATGCCGATAGAAAGCTCTAATTGGTATGGTAAGTAAAGAGGTCACTCTTAGTGCAGTGACAGGTCACTCTTAGTAAAGTGACTTGTGGATAGCGCCAGTGATGTTTCCCCTGACGCGTATTTCACCTCACAGGTTCATCAGAGGGGAACCGGTCTTGTGATGTAATCATGTTTTTAAATGTCTGGTGAAGTTCTCATTGGTGGATTTAAAGGAATGTAACCAATGAGAATTATTCTATGCCTTAATGGGTGGGTAAGTAGTGGAGCAAAAAATTAACTCTTACATGTTTGGTAGAGATTAGTAGTAAAGATGCAAAAAAAAAACATGACTTTCAAGGAAGAAGACTTACATTTTCAGAGGCAGTAGTATTTTTTTTCTCTTTTATTTGGTCACAACACCACACATAACCATGTGAAGGACCAACGTTCTTAGATTACACAATATATTTTTTACCTTTCTATTCTGTTTTCTAGCCCTAAGCACACCTAAACCTTTTTCTTAGCTTCAACCCTCCTATTCGTACTTAATCTTTACATCTCAAGCTGTTCAACATAGTATTCTTTTCTCCTCTACTTCCTTACTTTCTCACTCCCTCCTCCCCTCACTATTCAGATTGGGCATTGCTTTCCTTAACAAAACAACAATTTTTTTCAGGGATGGTAAGAGATACTCTATGGTGCCTAGACAAAAAAGCAGCTCATGGGTGGGGACCAGGAGGGACATTAGGTCCCCCCATTTATAATAGCCCCCCACCTGCAGGTCACGGTGGGGGCACTATGCCCCCCCCATTTTAGTCATTTGTGTTCCCCACCATGGGGGGAATGGGGGAACCTGTACCAGGTCCCCCCTTATTGCACGAGTGACTGGGCAGCAAAAGCCAAGTAGGGGCATGCAAGAGGATTTAACCTCTCTTTTATCAATATGGGGTCATAGCTTGTTTAGGCGACATGCCTCTACTTAGGTTTTAATACAGGGGGGTAGGAATAGTTATTTATTAATACAAACAATTATATGATGTTGGCACTCTATACAGGGATTGGTGCAGTTATTGAGGTCACCCTCTGGTTTTAACCTCTAAACGTATAATCAAATAAAAAAAAATATACCGCACTCAAGTTAATGCAAAAAAATTTATTTAGATTTTGTTCAGAGGAACATCAAAACATCTTTATCCATTACTATGGAAGGGGAAAATGCTTAAAATTTTACTTACCGTAAATGTATTTTTCCTGAAGATTAGAGACAGTGCTTTACAACAGGGATTTCTAATATGGAGGGAAAAAACAGACAGGCAGTCCCCAAAATTTTCAAATACCTCCCCCAATTACCTTTTGCACTATAAAGTCCCTCTTACCCCAAACAGCCCCATAAAATACAAAAGCCGCGTAATGGCAACATTTAGTTTATTAGAACATCAGTGGGGGACGTGGGCACTGCCTTTAATAAAAAAGGACCATGGACTGCATTAATTTGGTTTATTCCACATCCAACGTTTCTGCACTTATCTCCATTAAAGCTAATTCTACCAGAGCTATGTCCACATCTTGGGCCATGCGGGCTTCAGCTACGGCTTCTCAAACACCTCAAACACCAACTGCTTGCTAAACATTACAAATTAGACATACTGGCCTTGGAAGACGCAACTTTTGGGCGCAAGGTGTTACAAGCAGTTGTGAAATGAGTCCCGCCCTTAGGGGATTGCTTTGGTCATCCCTGTTGTATAGCATTGCCTCTAATCTGAAGGGAAAAGCTTAAAATTGTACTTACCATAAATTTATTTTTCCTGAAGATTAGAGGCAGTGCTGGATGTTCTTATAAATTACATTTTGCAGTTACCCGACTTTTGTATTTTCTGGGGCTGTATGAACATTTTGGGGATTGCCTGCCTGTTATTTCCCTCCAGATAAGAAACCCCTGTTGTAAAGCACTGCCTCTAATCTTCAGGAAAAATACATTTACGGTAAGTAAAATTTTAAGCTTTTCCTCATTTTAACCCCAAAAATCTGTTATGCATCTACAACCACCAAAAAACACCCATGATAAATAGTTTCTACATTTTGTCCTGAGTTTAGAAATACCCAATGTTAACATGTTCTTAGCTTTTTTTTTTTTTTTTTTGAAAGTTATAGGGCTATAAGTACAAGTAGCACATTGATATTTCTAAACCAATATTTTTTTTTCAAAATTAACCAAAGTTTTTAAAATACGCCAACCTAAGGTATTTTGACTCTTTTCATGCAACCATTTTACCACCAATCTATGCCAAATAAAAAAAATAATAGGTGATTTTTTTTTTTTTTTACACACACAGCTATTTCAGAACACCCCAATATGTGTTCAGCAACATTGCCTGAGTACAGTGATACCACCCATGTATAGGTGTGTCAGATTCTCTAGGGGCTAAAATACCTTATTTGGAGGGTGAGCATTCCAGTTTTCCAACTTGGAATTTTCACAGCTAGTCATCATGCACCCAAGTCCTATTTGGGACATTTTTAAATATAATTTACCCCCATCAAACCATATTGTTACGGTTGCCTCCAGGCTAGCTCTCAGCAAAGGACCATCAGCACCGTAGACACCATAAGTACTGCAGACTCCACAAACCGCCGCTGCTGGGCTGGGATCTCGCGGTCTGCTATCCACCCTGGACCTACGACCAGACTCCAGGTTCCAGTGGGTGAACCTCTTCTTCCTGTAGAGCGAAGCGGGATCAGGAACAAGAGCTCAGTAGTTAAGGGAGTATGAAGAGCATAGCAATCCCTGTAGTGATTATAGCTGTCCCCTACAAACACGAGTTGAGGCTGCAAGTTAGAGGGTCACAAAGTTCTGTTTAATGAGCACCAAAGGACTTTTATGAAGGTTTTTCCACAAGGTTACCACCCACATGATCTTGTGGAACAGCCAAAACATACATGATAATACAGTCAAACACATCCATTCATTCCAGCAAAATCCTCCCCTCTGCCTGTGATAGAATTACTGTACACAATGGGCTAATGTAATTATCACAGGCAGGACAATACAGTTTTTATACAATTCTTATAACTTTAAAAGTATACATGTAATATTAATAAAAGTTACATATTCTAAATCCACATACTCCAATTACAAACATACTCAAAATTCAGACAATTCCCTCCAGTGGTTAAGGTGGAAGTCCTTTTTGACCCACCATAAGCATGGCTTTCTTGCCCAAAACAGTTCCATAGATCTGGGCTGTGCGGTCGGTCTATATTACACAGAAAAGTTACTAAGTCCCATTTGAATGCACGAACAAGGGCCGTTCGTGTAAATAGCCCAGTACAATATGGCGTTCGAATCATCGAACGCACTTCAATTTTAGTCAAGCGTCGAAGTTGCAGAGAAGGTAAGGGTCAGCGTTTGTGCCATTTTGTAGCTGATTTCAGTTCCATGAATTTGACGGCACACACCACTGACTGCGTTCGACTAAATAAAGATTTTCGACTGTATGAACGGTGGCCACCCAGCAGCCGGCAATTAACCTGCGGTTAACCGCCAGCCTGGGAGGTAAATTGCCTGCACATTTCCACTTGTGTGGGGTTGGCTTGTTCGGTAATTGGTTTGGTAAGCCCCAATTACCAAACCTTATGAGAAAAGGACATTCACAAAGTATTTTAAATGTCTGGGGACACAGTCGTAAAGGGGCATTGTCACAAATGTCTCAATATGCCCATAGACTGTTTTTAAAGGGCCATAGTCATAGGGCAGGAGGCTGACAATCAGGCTTCTCCATAAGCCATTGGACAGGGCAATTTGTCGCACAAAAAAAACTGTGACAAAAGGCAGTTTGTCACACATATTTTTGAAAAGGCAGTCGGGGGGGGGGAGGGGGGGTTTTGCAGGATGCCTCAACATTTAGGCATTGCTGCAATACCCTTAGAGCAGCTGGAAGCGATCATGCACTCATATTGGTTGCTTCCAGCGCTCATATTGGCCGCGTGCATATGGGCTACCCTGTACGTCTGTGGTCAATAAGGGGTTAAAGGACTTCCAAAAAAGGACAAACAAGAGATAGTGAAATATGTCAACTGTATTTCTTTATAAAAAATGAAGTCTTACAGAGTTCCAAATCACACTTTAGAGAGCTACTGAAATCTCTGCTGTTTAATGCCTGGACAGTATAATCCCTGTGTAAGGATATGTAGATTTCCAATGCAGTGACCTCTCAGTGTTTATTAGCCATGCAGAGGGGACAGAAAAAAAATAACAACCCAATGGCGTAATGTGTATTTGTAGTCGGGGACAAAAGCCGTATACATGATAAGTTAGATATATGAGCAAGTCGGTTGTAGTGTGCCGAAACCGACGTATCGGGTAGGCCTGTAATAAAAGAGGGCCCACCTGTAATAGTAATATGTATAAGGGGAGAGGTGGGAGGGATGAACCAGGCAGCATCAGCCCTGTGGTGTAGGGGGCTTGAGTTTAAATAGCCGGGTAACCCCTCCCACAACTTCAGGCTACGCCTTCCAATTTGTAGTCGGGGACAAAAGCCGTATACATGATAAGTTAGATATATGAGCAAGTCGGTTGTAGTGTGCCGAAACCGACGTATCGGGTAGGCCTGTAATAAAAAAGAGGGCAAAAAGTTGAATAAGATACCTTATTACACATCTTTACGTTGCAAGATTCATAACGGCTTGTCCTACTCAAACCTAGCTCTGGTTGTGGTATGTATCTAGTATTATACTGTGGATTTCCAGCGTCCTAATGTTTATGGTGTGAGCAGGGACATTTTTCTGGAAGCAGCTGATGCTGCCCTGATTCTGGAGGAATGTCCCGAAAAGGCATTGGGGTTGAGTCCCCACCTAGTTAAGAGGGTTCTGAGGTACATTATGAATGTGAGTGGTTTGCCCTGCAGTTAAATAGGGGCATATTGAGATTTGGTCCTGTGAGTGATAACCTGTAAAGGTCTGACATTTTGACCGGCACCTTATTGCCCGTAGGATTGTCCCTACGTATTACATATGGCAAGAGGATGTGAACTGTTTGGTACTAGGATGGGCACTTAAGACATGGTGTAGCCAGCCAGGTAAGTTTTGTAGTGTTAAGAGAGATTTTATAAATTGTGTGGGCAAAAAGGAGAGGAGTGTCGCAATGGTGACTAGTGAACGAATATCGGTTTTATGGTAATCGGTGGTAAACTTGTTGTAAAGGTGAAATCTCTATTGTATGCTTGTGATGTATAATCAGAGAGGGCAGCTCAATCCAGAAATCTGCCAAATGCCATGAGGCGAGTTAGTGCAGTATTAAGCCATGGAATGTGGGTATAGCCAGCTGCTTTATTGTCAGAAAATCACTTGACTTCCCCTATCCGATCATACCTCCCCAGGCCTTGTAGGCGGCCACTATGGGGCAGATTCCAAAGAAATGTTGAAGAGGAATAGAAATTCTTTTTTTTTTTTTTTTTTTGAGTCTCAACTGGCCAGGCAACTCAGAACCAAAAGTCACCAAATTGGCTGTGAAATCAGTGTGTGCGGACGCATTGGTCCATGTAACTGGGAAATGATGAGAAATGGCGGGAATAACCTGGCCCCCAATCCAATGTGGTATGAACCTGAGCCATATGTGTAGGTCTGCTTACAACTAGTGCCAGAATGCAACTGTCGGTGGGAAGAAGACTCAGCGGTCGGGAAATAAATGTGCAGAATAATTCTCATGGCAAACCTCAATGTGCCCAGTAGGACTGTAGATCCATTCTCCCCCCACCCTCCCCGCTTGTTCTTCAGAAGGAAAGGTTCCCAGGACTCCGATGCGCTGTACCTTCTCTGTAGGTGGACATGTTCTGTAGCTTATTAGTGTCAAGATGAATGCCTAAGAAGGTCAGTTTGTGAAAGTGGAACCCATAGTGAGGAAAAGTGCCATCGTCTTGTGAATACTAACCAGAGCGGAGTGAGGGCGTTCTATCATGAGGAAGTTATCTAAGATAACCGGTGACTGCAGGACATTCGCTAATATTGAGTGTTAGTCAACATAGTGTGTTAGAAAATAAGATAAACAGCTTGGGGTTACTCTTTGCTCTAAAAGCTACACGTGTGGGAAATTCATGACAATCCCTCCATAAAATGCCATGAACATGCCCTTGGGATGGCTGAATAGGTAGAAGCTTGGAGGCATAGGGAATGTCTGTCTTGCCCACCCAAGCTCTGGTCAACCCCTTTGGCATAGTGCTGGGAGAATTCCTTAGAGGAAATCAATGAGTTGAGGCTAGGGGTGGGTAATTAATATGGTTGAATACCTTCTTAAGCAACGTGATTGAGTTGCGGGGTCTATTAATGCAGACAGAAGGTTTTGACACTCGTGAATACCGGACAGGAGTGTGACCAGACCTGTGTGGAACTGGTGTGTGGAAACCTTGATGTAGAAGTCGACTGAGTGACAGAAAGGCTGTGCTTAAAAGGTAAAACTCCAGGTTGTCGATGCAAACCTTCTCTATGGTGAGGAGAAGTAGAGCCACTTACATCACAAAAGTCTGAAGGCTAGGATGAATTCTGGGATAGTGAGTTTCTGATTGAGTCTGGGATTCTGGTGTATAGAACGACGTACAGATCATCGTAGTAGTAAGACTTGTACTCTAAGACATCGTGGGAGGCAATCAGTAAGGAGACTAAATTAACCTTTCCAGATGTCTTTGCGTATGGTCAGGGACACAAAGTATGAGGGAGTAATAATGTAAACCGATGTGCTAAGGGAGGGATTTGAAAGGATAACATAACCATGAGAGGGATTTGGGAGTCCTGTGGCTGGGATGTGCATCAGTGCCTGTGGAGATTCCAGTCTCTGTAGTCCATCGTTGATGTTATGTATGGAGGCAAGTAGAGTGGATATCAACGGTTTGACTTCATGTGATTTGGACTAGTGGGCAGGGGCCACTGAAAGGTGTGGCAAGAACGTTGGCCTCTTGGGGACTGTAAAAAGAGTCAATATAAGAGGCCATGCTGGGTGAGGCCCTAACTCGTAACCTGGAGAGGTTGATGTGAGGCGTTAGCTATGTGTTGGGCCGAGGGGCGTGTACCTCCATACGCGGATGAAGATGGGTGTTGGCCTCACGGAACTGATAATGATGAGGCTAGTTACTGGCATAGCTGGGTACCAGGCCGATAGCTGACATAGTGGATCCGAGAATGGGACGGGTAATGGGTAGTAGCAAGGTGGGTAAACATACCTTGCTTGGGGTAGAATGTGGTTTCCTTGCCAGAGGAATGAGATATTGGAGAACCTAAAGGGAAATGATGGTGGGAGGCAAGTTGGAACTGGAATTGGGCTTGACTTACTGTGAACGAAATACGCCTGTATAATCGGGGTGGTTGTTCTTGAGGCTGGTCTATGAATAGGTAACCTGAGGACATAGTTGTTAGAATCCAGACCCTACGATGGTGGGTACAAGATTCATAGGACATAAATCAAATATCCCTATAAGTGAGTAGGGTGAGGATCCTAGGCCATTACCAGAGACCATGGGGAGTGTTTAACCAATACTGCGACAATAATGGGGGATAGGCAGAGTCATGAGTGACCGCTAATTGGTCCTGTGACTTCTTAAGCTAAAATACATATAGGGGGATATGGAATACCAAGCTATGATGGCAGTTTTGAGCTATCCCGGTAGGACTTAGAATATTTAATTATGGTCGTGCCAGCATGGGAAGGAGGGTGTATGTGTGGGGAATTAAGGATTCCCGGGCGTGGGCCTGTGTACGGCCTGGCAAAGGAATTGCGTGCCAGCGTTGGCTGAAGTAACATAGAACAGTTAGAGTGGAGTTGCTGTAGGTTTAGTGATACAAGGGTCGGTTAGGATGATGAACTTGCTTGAGTAGAATATAGCAGCAATGAGTAAATAACCTTTGCATAATACGTGAATATTTTGACGTAGAGTCAGGGGGAACATATGATGGTATGGTAAAGCCTGGTACACTAGGGCTTGTCCCAGGGAACATGACGATACATATGAACATAGGAGTGTGGCGTGTTACAAAAAAGGATTAGCGAATAGGTGATCGTCCTCCAAATAAGTAATATACCTATCGTGGGAGCAAGTACAGGGAGTGCAGAATTATTAGGCAAGTTGTATTTTTGAGGATTAATTTTATTATTGAACAACAACCATGTTCCCAATGAACCCAAAAAACTCATTAATATCAAAGTTGAATATTTTTGGAAGTAGTTTTTAGTTTGTTTTTAGTTATAGCTGTTTTAGGGGGATATATGTGTGTGCAGGTGACTATTACTGTGCATAATTATTAGGCAACTTAACAAAAAACAAATATATACCCATTTCAATTATTTATTTTTACCAGTGAAACCAATATAACATCTCAACATTCACAAATATACATTTCTTACATTCAAAAACATAACAAAAACAAATCAGTGACCAATATAGCCACCTTTCTTTGCAAGGACACTCAAAAGCCTGCCATCCATGGATTCTGTCAGTGTTTTGATCTGTTCGCCATCAACATTGCGTGCAGCAGCAACCACAGCCTCCCAGACACTGTTCAGAGAGGTGTACTGTTTTCCCTCCTTGTAAATCTCACATTTGATGATGGACCACAGGTTCTCAATGGGGTTCAGATCAGGTGATCAAGGAGGCCATGTCATTAGATTTTCTTCTTTTATACCCTTTCTTGCCAGCCACGCTGTGGAGTACTTGGACGCGTGTGATGGAGCATTGTCCTGCATGAAAATCATGTTTTTCTTGAAGGATGCAGACTTCTTCCTGTACCACTGCTTGAAGAAGGTGTCTTCCAGAAACTGGGAGTTGAGCTTGACTCCATCCTCAACCCGAAAAGGCCCCACAAGCTCATCTTTGATGATACCAGCCCAAACCGGTACTCCACCTCCACCTTGCTGGCGTCTGAGTCGGACTGGAGCTCTCAGCCCTTTACCAATCCATCCATCTGGCCCATCAAGACTCACTCTCATTTCATCAGTCCATAAAACCTTAGAAAAATCAGTCTTGAGATATTTCTTGGCCCAGTCTTGACATTTCAGCTTGTGTGTCTTGTTCAGTGGTGGTCGTCTTTCAGCCTTTCTTACCTTGGCCATGTCTCTGAGTATTGCACACCTTGTGCTTGTGGGCACTCCAGTGATGTTGCAGCTCTGAAATATGGCCAAACTGATGGCAAGTGGCATCTTGGCAGCTGCACGCTTGACTTTTCTCAGTTCATGGGCAGTTATTTTGCGCCTTGGTTTCTCCATACGCTTCTTGCGACCCTGTTGACTATTTTGAATTTAAACGCTTGATTGTTCAATGATCACGCTTCAGAAGCTTTGCAATTTTAAGAGTGCTGCATCCCTCTGCAAGATATCTCACTATTTTTGACTTTTCTGATCCTGTCAAGTCCTTCTTTTGACCCATTTTGCCAAAGGAAAGGAAGTTGCCTAATAATTATGCACACCTGATATAGGGTGTTGATGTCATTAGACCACACCCCTTCTCATTACAGAGATGCACATCACCTAATATGCTTAATTGGTAGTAGGCTTTCGAGCCTATACAGCTTGGAGTAAGACAACATGCATAAAGAGGATGATGTGGTCAAAATACTAATTTGCCTAATAATTCTGCACACAGTGTATACAGATTGGCCATAACACATGGTAACAAATGTGAACGTGATGACTGCCTCAGAACAGTACCAGGTCCATAAGTGATAGAATAAGACATATGCGATATATGATGGTAATGCTATATATGTAGTGAATATTAAATGCTTACCAGAGCTGAATTAGTAATGGGAAACTGACAATATCCATGCACAATCGTAAATAATAACAAGAAACATAGCAAATATAACAGAACTACAGGGGGCATGTAAGGATAACTAGTAGCAGGCTAAAGAACCTGGACATTTCATGTATCAGGGAACAGTGTAAAACTAACAAATTGGTACTATGATTGTGGTGGCCGTTGATGGAAGCATGGAATGGAAGATGGAAGCATGTAATTGAGATAGACGGGAGACTAGTTTGGTAGAAATTTGACGAAAAGAAACTAGCGAATAGGAATGGAACAAAGAGCAGGCAGGAGTAGGTGAACTGACTTAAGTCCTGAACGGGAAAAAGTCCAGAATATACGGTATGTAAAAACGTAAACAATTGTGTGTTCATGTATTTGGCCCGTACAGGCAGACTCACGGTTCGTGGATTTGACTGGTACAGGAAACAAACGAGAGGTCAGCTATGTGGCTGGAAAGTACCCAGACTTGGTGGACACGGAGGTTTGGTCCAGGAAAAGGCCCGATAAGCCGGTAAGGGGTCTCATAGCGCCAGCGAGAACGAACAGCCAGTTCTGGAGAGGAGGTGAGTAGTCTCTGACTGCATGTGGCTGGAACAGCGTGATGGGAGTTGTTGGAGCAGGGAAAACTTGGTCCGATCAGCGTGGGAGTCAATGACCGCATGTGGCTGGAACAGCGTGATGGGAGTTGTTGGAGCAGGGAGAACTTGTCCAATCGGCTTGGGAGACTTTGACCGCATGTGGCTGGAACAGCATGATGGGAGTTGTTGGAGCTGGGAGAACTTGGTCCGATCGGCGTGGGAGTCTGACCGCATGTGGCTGGAACAGCGTGATGGGAGTTGTTGGAGCAGGGAGAACTTGTCCAATCGGCTTGGGAGACTTTGACCGCATGTGGCTGGAACAGCGTGATGGGAGTTGTTGGACCAGGGAGAACTTGGTCCAATCATCGTGGGAGTCTCTTACTGCATGTGGCTGGAACAGCATGATGGGAGTTGTTGGAGCAGAGAGAACTTGGTCCGATCGTCCTGGGAGTCTCTGACCGCATGCGGCTGGAACAGCGTGATGGGAGTTGTTGGAGCAGGGAGAACTTGGACCAATCAGCGTGGGAGTCTCTGACCGCATGTGGCTGGAACAGCAGGATGGGAGTTGTTGGAGCAGGGAAAAACTTGGTCCGATCGGCATGGGAGCCACAGTAGGCCCAGACCAGCTTGTTTGGAGTTTTAGGCAGTCTGTGTTGATGACCTTTGAACCGGAAGTAGTCATGAACCAGGCAGCATCAGCCCTGTGGTGTAGGGGGCTTGAGTTTAAATAGCCGGGTAACCCCTCCCACAACTTCAGGCTACGCCTTCCAATATATAATACTGAAATATAAGTAAGAAAAAAAACAGTATTCTACTTACAATTTCCAGAGCAATGACTTGCTCTGGTAGTACTCAGCTTTGGTGGTATAATCCCCACCTGGGATATGAAGGGTCTGGATCTGGAGCAGCAGCAAGATGTAGATAAATATGGAAATAAAATATACTGGAACTAAAGCTATAATAAAAATTATGCTTTATTTGTATAAAAACAAAGTTAAAACAGATATCCAATATCACTTTACGTGTTTCACCCAGGAAAGGGTTTCTTCAGAAGTGTAGATTATCCTTGAAATGTCCCAGTTTATATAGATAGTATGTACTTAATTAGTAGAGTCTGGTGTGCTGCTTGATCCTTGCGGGTTCACGTGCGTCGCCCAGAAATCACGTGACGCGAACCTACTTGAAGCACCATGGGAGGTGTAGTTTACCTCGCGGCCACATCTTGATCTCGGTCAGTTATATTGAGTATGTGCCACGTGTGTTGTTGTTGTCACAGGATGTGACTTGCCATAAGTCTATCGGATATATAGTTCTTAGGATGCTCGGTCGGAAACTTAAAGTGTGGGCATATTAATATTGAAAATGGGCATGTAAATTACATAAAAAATATATAATATAGCATACAATAATAGTATCATTACAGTTGGTAGACAAAATCCATTAACAATAATAGTAGTAGAGCATATTAGATGTAATAAAAGGGATTTTAACTACAATTTTATTAAAGACACGGAGGCTCCTATTATGCTTCTCTTTCTTTAATTCTCCCTCAGCAGCGAAGAGAGATATATGCAAAAGAGATAAAAAAGAACAAATAACATAAGCATATTGACAGTGCTATCCTGGGTATCCACCCCCTTAGTATATAAGGTGTAGCACTTCCTGTTTCTTCCTCTTTCTTCGCTGCTCCCTCAGGAGATAAGTACACCTTTTATCTATAATGTGCTCTGGTGGGATTTTTCTGTTATTGTGCTGTATATAACCCGTTTTTTTTACTTATATTGGGATAGACTTTAACGTTTATTCCCCTTTTTTCCCACTAGTTTACTCCATTATCTGTTTTTTACTGTGCCTTTACTATATCTCTTGTGTGACCGTGTTGCCCTCCCTTCCACCTTTGGGCTTATCTGTTTTCGCTCCCTCCCGCCCCCCCCCCTCCGGTTGGGGCTCCCCCCCCGGTCACTCCATACTGGTTTCGCCGACGGGACTCCACTGTCTCCCCCACGGCGCTTCCCGGCACTATTTTCAGCACCGGCGGCCGGACCTACTTTCGGCCGCGCGGCGATTTCACTTTACTTTCGTTTTCGCCGCTCGCGAGCAGCGCGCATGCGCGGTAGCTCGCGGCGGCCATTTTATTGGTTTCTGGTCGCCGGTTATGGCGGCGGCCATCTTATGATCCGTTTATCGTGCTTTGGTTCGTTCTTGCACGCTGATTTCGATCCTCTCATCTCTCCAGGCGGGTACAGTGTCTTCCTAACCTTTTATTCTTTGGAGCTACCCTCCATCTCCCTGTACCTTCCCATCTTGTACCTGGGTTAATCAATCCTAGTACTCTAGTTCACCTTTTAGCTTCATTTGTTATTTTCTCACTTGCATTCATCCTGCTACCATGCAATCTGGGGATAAACTCCCTGGCAAACTTAGCCCCTCTATGGCCAATGCTATCCCTGACCCCATAGTTGACCCTGGGGTCATGGGCTCGGAAGAATTTCAATGCCTCCTGGACACCACCATGTCCAACTCTATTTCTAAGGCCATATCATCAGCCATGGGAGCTATGTCCTCTACCATCTCAGACTCCATCGCACAAGCGCTCAGGCAGGTCCAGCCCCACACTACCCCTGCCTTGACTCATACCCCCCTGAGGGGACCTTGTCAGGACGCAAGGCTTCAGGCAAACGCAAGCACTCACAAGACCCCCCCCCCATGCAGGTTGACCCTGCTCTGATTGACACGCCTCAGGCTGTCCATGATGGCGCGCAACAACCGCGCAATAGAGCTTCTGGGCGAGCTACGGCTACCAGAGACTGGAAACGGGCAAGAGCCCAAGATATACTGTCTGATTCAGACGAGGAGGGGGAAGAGGGGTCTGACGTCCCGTACTCTGATCCGTACGAGGACGAGCTCTCAGAGGGCGAAGACCTGCAGGGTAAACAATTCCCCTTGGCGCCAACACGTACCTCGGCGCACTCAGAGGCGCCCGGGGCAGAGCCTACAGGCGACCCTAAAGAGGTTCCGCTATTTGACCCTGACAACTTGAGACACCCACGCTCTGCTGAGTGGGAACCACCCGTACACATCGCCCAATACCTGGCCCTCAGGGTACGCAAGTCCCTCTCTCAGGAGGGCCGTAATAAGTTGAGAGCGGAATGCCCCCGACCCATTATACCCGATGCTGTGGCAAAAACCCCAGAAGTGGACCCCCAATTAGTCCAGTTTCTAGCCAAAACCGGCTGGAAACCTAGAAGGGGATTGGACTATTCCCTCCGTAATTGTCAGGACAAGTTCCTAGACACCCTGGGTCCCGTCACTAAACTGTATGAACTGCTGGAAGCAGCTCAGTCGGGTGAGGCACCATTAGACTTTGAGGTGGCATTTGGCTGGCTCCAACGCCTGGTCTGCATGATTGGCAACGCCAATACTGCCATGTCAACGGAGCGCAGGAAGGCTATCCTGATGAAAATTGAGCCCAAACTGGCGAGCATGGCCTCCACTGAGCCAGGGGCCGCGGCTAAGGGTCTATTATTCGGCGAATCATTCGTCAAAGACCTAGGCTCCTATGTCAAAACCTTCACGGCTCTGGATAAAGCCCAATCATCCATAAAAAGGGTCTTCCACCAAAAGGTTTTCGGTGGGGCCGGTAGAGGTAGGAGCCGTCTACCCGGCCGCAATCCCCGAGGTTTCTCCAGACCGGGCAGAGGCTCCTTCAACACACAGAGGCAAAGCCAGGAACGTTCATATACACTATTCTTCCCCTCTCGAGGAAGAGCTTGGAATGCCCGCGGCGGCAGAGGTACAACCCCAGGAAAACGCCCTTATGGTGAGTACGATTTTTCCCCATTTTTCCCATATAAATGTGGGGGGCAGGTTGGCTTTGTTCACACAGACTTGGGCCACAATCACATCCGACAGCTGGATGTTACAGACTGTAGAGGGTTACCACCTAGAACTGACGGGTCTTCCCTTTCAGGAATCCCCTCCACGGGTACCACACATGCCACAGTCACACCGCGACCTCATCTCCGCAGAGATCGAGGTCCTTCACAACAAAAATGCCATAGAGGAAATCCCTCTAGATACCCCAGGTTTTGTAAGCAACCTGTTTTTAGTACCAAAGAAAGGCGGGGGTGTCCGCCCGGTTATCAACCTAAGACCCCTCAATGCCTTTATCCGATACCATCATTTCAAAATGGAGGGCATTCACTGCCTCCGAGACCTCCTTCTCCCAGGAGACTGGATGGTGAAACTCGATCTGCAAGATGCGTATCTCACGATCCCGATAACTCCTACACACAGGAACCTATTACAATTCCAATGGGACACAAGGAAGTGGCGCTTCCGCTGCCTTCCCTTTGGTCTATCCTCCGCCCCCTGGTGCTTTACGAAAGTATTGAAACCAGTGGTTACATTCCTCAGATTACACGGAATTCGTCTCATCATCTACCTAGACGATATCCTCATACTGTCAGAAACGAGATCCCTTCTACTATCACATCTGTCGTGGACTCTGCACCTCCTACAGAACCTAGGCTCCCTAGTGAATTGGGAGAAATCGGTACTACAACCATCTCAGCAGATGGAATTCCTGGGATTCCGAGTTGATTCGGTACAACAAATTCTATGTCTCCCTGCGGACAAGATGGCCAGCATCAAGAAGGAGATCAGGAAGATAAGACACCGTCCAAATATCTCCCTGAGACAACTAGCCCGAGTAATCGGATTACTAGCGGCCTCCATACAGGCGATCTTCCCGGGACCACTCCACTATCGGGCGTTACAACGCCTGAAAGCTTCTTGCCTACGGAACGGGCAGTCGTACGAGTCCAACATCACTCTAGACGAGGAATTCAAGGAGGAGTTGGACTGGTGGTTGACCCACATGGAAGCATGGAACGGACGAGCGATCTTCGGTTCCACTCCGGATATAATAATAGAGTCGGATGCGAGCTTACATGGCTGGGGCGCGCGCTGCGGCTCCATCTCCACAGGAGGCAGATGGTCAGTAGACGAATCGTTCCTCCACATAAACTCACTGGAACTACTGGCAGCCTCATTTGCCATACGCAGCCTCACTCCCAGGAGCGCCTCTTGCTCAATCCTCCTCAAGTTGGACAATATCTCGGCGGTCAGGTACATAAACCATCTGGGAGGTACCAAATCACGCATCCTGGCGGTTTTAGCTCGAGACTTCTGGCATTACTGCTTACAAAACAATGTGTCGGTGACCGCGGAGCACATACCAGGCCTAGACAATTACGCCGCGGACTGGAACTCCAGATACCTGAGGGATCTGGGGGATTGGAGACTCCAACCGAAGGTCTTTTCCAAGATCGCACGGCTATGGGGTCCATTGAGTGTGGATCTCTTTGCATCCAGACTGAACACACAACTTCCTCAATTTTTCAGCTGGCGACCGGATCCGGAAGCCTTGGCAACAGATGCCTTTCTTCAAGACTGGACCG
The DNA here is from genome assembly GCF_036172605.1 of Pelobates fuscus. Classification (NCBI taxonomy): domain Eukaryota; kingdom Metazoa; phylum Chordata; class Amphibia; order Anura; family Pelobatidae; genus Pelobates; species Pelobates fuscus. Next base: position 59,498,288 of record NC_086329.1, read on the forward strand.
GGGGACGAGCATACGCCTTTCCCCCGTTCAACCTGATTGCTCGGACTCTGGCGTACATTCGACGGTTCAAAGCAACAGTAGTTTTGATAACACCATGCTGGAGATCTCAACCCTGGTTCCCTCACCTTCTGGAAATGGCAATCGATTTCCCACATCTACTGCCGGATCACATGTCCCTGTTAACCAATCCGGATGGGGAGAACCACGACCTGATAGAACGGGGAATACTCCGTCTCATGGCATGGCTCCTTTCAGGGGACCCTGGGAAATCAGGGAAGTTTCGAGAACAACTACCCAACTTTTGGCGAACGCATGGGCACCAGGAACTCGGCGCACATATGCTGCGGCATGGAGAGTTTGGTCCGATTGGTGCCTGGAAAAATCAGTGGATCCCATATCAGCTCCTGTGAAGACAGTACTAGACTTTCTCACTCATTTATTCGAATCGCTCAAGGCGTTCCGTACAGTCAACATCTACAGATCGGCTATCTCGGCTGGTCACAATAATGTAGACGGAAGTCCTCTCGGACAGAACCCCCTGATCTGTCGCCTGCTCAAAGGCATACGTTTTGCACGGCCTCCAAAATCCAGATACGGGTCCTTTTGGGATGTCAACATTGTGTTCAAATTCTTAGAAGAGTGGCCCGACAACTCGGCACTATCACTTAAACATTTATCCGCTAAATTGCTCATGATTTTATGCTTACTATCCTGTAAACGAGTATCAGATGTACGAGCCTTAGACTGGCAAGCCCGCACATTCACTCCGGAGGGGGTGTCTTTTGATATTTCACGAAGAACTAAATCAGCGACTAAGCATGTTTTCTATCCACGCCTCCCGAACCAACAAAAGCTGTGCCCAGTACTGTGCTTGAAAGAATACGAATCCCGTACTTCTTCCCTCCGACCACCAAACGAAGGCCCATTGTTTATTTCTCTGAAAAAACCGCACCTCCCGGTATCTACACCTACGCTTGCCCGTTGGGCCAAGTGGTTATTAGCTTCAGCAGGGATAGACGTAACAGTTTTCTCGGCCCACTCGGTGAGAGGCGCTATGGCTTCTAAAGCATCGACGATAGGATGTCGATTAGAGGATATCCTGAAGGCCGCAGACTGGTCTACGGAATCCACATTCCGGAATTTCTACTTTAAACCAATCCAACATTTTTCGGAAAGAGTTATTGCTCAGCTTTGAAAGAGCATAATAGGAGCCTCCGTGTCTTTAATAAAATTCCTAGATTTTACTATTAACATGACGTAAAGTCATGATTTTATTAAAGACACGGAGGCGAGTATTATTCCCTTCCCGCCCTCCCTGGGTGGAGGGATTGGATTTAGCAAGGATATCGACCTCAAGCGGATGTAACCGTAAGTTCAAACTGCCTTTTGCAGGTTTTCCTACATCCTTCAGGTAAGTGGCTCTACGTGCTACTGTGGACATAATCTGATAGATATTTAGGTTTGACGACATGACTATAATGCTGTACACATTAGTTATAACTGTTGTGGGGGTATATGATACAACCAGTCATCAACCGAATATTACCATATTTTCTCCTTTCATTTTAGCCTGAATTATACTGTCATGGTGTTGAAGTACCGTTACTAAGTTCTACAGTCCATCATCAAAGAATGGAATTTTGACTACCGCCCACTGTTCCTGTTCGGGCCAAGTTTATCGTTCAGTTATGGATCTGGTCTTCGGATCGCAGAAGAAAGAGGAAGAAACAGGAAGTGCTACACCTTATATACTAAGGGGGTGGATACCCAGGATAGCACTGTCAATATGCTTATGTTATTTGTTCTTTTTTATCTCTTTTGCATATATCTCTCTTCGCTGCTGAGGGAGAATTAAAGAAAGAGAAGCATAATAGGAGCCTCCGTGTCTTTAATAAAATCATGACTTTACGTCATGTTAATAGTAAAATCTAGGAATTTTATATTTAAAGACGTACAGAATAATAACTTTTAATGTGGCAGTCTAACTTAATAATGGATGATAGTATTTGGAAGTATTTTAAATTCACAGAAGTATATTAGTGCAACTTCCAAGGCAATATAGTGTATTTGCCACTTAAAGTGCTGAGTGTAGTTATACAAATTCTTAAATAAATATTTAGTTTTACTCTATTTCTGGTATTGACAATAGTGGGTTTGGAGAGGTATTGGCAGGAGATCTTGGCAAGAAAATTAAAAAATATGCGTTAAATAATTAAATACACTGAACAAAATTATAAACCCAACACTTTTGTTTTTGCCCCCATTTTTTATGAGCTGAACTCAAAGATCTAAGACTTTTTCTATGTACACAAAAGGCCTATTTCTCTCCGATATTGTTCACAAATCTGTCTAAATCTGTGTTAGTGAGCACTTCTCTTGTGCCGAGATAATCCCTCCACCTCACAGGTGTGGCATATCAAGATGCTGATTAGACAGCATGCTGTATGCTTATTAATGCAAGGAGCCTATATAACAAAATGGGGGAACTAGAGGCAATAAATGGGTACACGTTATTTAGGAAGGATAGGAAAAACAAGAAGGGTGGTGGGGTATGTTTGTATGTCAGCCATGAGTTAAAGTCAAATCTTAGGCATGTGGAGTCTGACGAGGAAAATGTGGAAGCTTTATGGGTAGATATCTGCTTGGGGCAAACAAAGGGAAATAAATTATTGGTTGGGATATGTTATGAACCACCAAATGTAAATATTAATGAGGAAGAACTGCTGTTAGAGCAAATTGGGAAAGCTGCATATCAGGGTAACACGTTAATTATTGGAAATTTTAATTACCCGGACATAAATTGGGATAGAGGGACTAGTACTTCCGCAAGGGGAATCCGTTTTTTGAATGTGTTAAATGATACCTTTGTGTCACAACTGGTACAAGCACCAACTAGAAAGGATGCTTGCCTGGATCTCGTTATAACAAACAATGTTGATCTTTTAACCAACATTCAAGTAGGGGAGCATTTGGGCAATAGTGATCACATTATGGTAACTTTTGAAAAAAACTCAAAAAAGCAAAAGCACGTGGGGTATATTAAAACGTATAATTCTTGTGTATGTTCTTTACCAATCAAACATGAATCCTTTTGTGAGCAATCCATATTGTCTTGCTCAGAATTTCTTTGTGTTGCAGGCTGAACCCAGGCTGGGAAATACAAGAGAAAAAGACAGATTAAAGAATTTAAAAGAGACTTTCAAATTATTTTTCACCTCAAGATAAAGATAATATGGAGAGGAGAATTAGTCTAAATGAAAGACTCATATAAGAAGGATACAATTCAGCCTGCAACACAAAGAAATTCTGAGCAAGACAATATGGATTGCTCACAAAAGGATTCATGTTTGATTGGTAAAGAACATCTGAATGCATGTTTACAAGAGCAATTAGAAAATATAAAGAAAGATACACCTAATGATGGATGACTTTAAAATGGAGATATCCAAAATAATGGCAAAAGTTAATTCAATCGACGATAAAATTGAGCATTCAAAAATACAACAAGGACTACAGGAAGAAAAGATTTTACAGATGGAAAAGAAAATTGCGTTATTGGAAGTCAAGATTACCGATAATGAAGATAGAGCAAGGAGAAATAATATCAGAATAAGAGGAATCCAGGAAGAAGTAACACCAGGAGGGCTGGATGACTATTTAAAAGATTTCTTCAAATTTTTGGGAGTACATCAAAATAACAGTCTATACTGCACAGAAAGGATCCATAGAGTCCCAAACCCTAGTAATATTTCAGCTCAAGCCCCAAGAGATGTCATTGCAACATTAGGTTCATATAGACTTAAACAAGAAGTCATGACGGCAATGAGATCTAAATCTTTACATGGCTCAAAATATGAACCAATCAAAATATTCAATGATTTATCTAGAAGTACTAGAATGTGTAGAAAGAACTATTCACAATGTACCCTTAAATAAAGGGACCAGGGAATTAAGTATACATGGTTATTTCCAGTGGGATTAAGACTGTCATATAGAGAAAAAGTTGAAACGTTTCAGGAAGTTCATAGCTTGCAAACGTGGATACAGGAGAATGTTAAATAGCGGGGGCTTGAGCCTTCTCCGGATTCCCCTCTCCTTCTCCCTCTGAAGGGGGACGGGGAGAGGTGATCCCGGAGTGGTTCTGTACCCGCGCAGGATCTCTTACTTATCTTCCTAATTAAAAGGGGAAAGATCTGACATTTTATATATATATATATATATATATATATATATATATATTTACATATATATATATATATATATATATATATATATTGGAATTATATAAAAGAGATGGGTTATTCGTTATAAAAAAAGGAGTATTGGGTGCAAAAGAAAGTAAAATGAGATAGTTGTTACTATACAGCTCAAGTATAGAAGTTAGATATATAGTGATGTCCCGAACTGTTCGTTGGCGAATAGTTCCTGGCGAACATCGCTTGTTCGCGTTCGCCACGGAGGCAAACACATGCGCTGTTTGGTCCGCCCCCTATTCATCATCATTGAGTAAACTTTGACCCTGGCCTGTACCTCACAGTCAGCAGACACATTCCAGCCATTCACCAGCAGACCCTGCTTCCCAGACCCTCCCACCTCCTGGACAGCATCCAGCGCCAGATTAAGAGCCCAGTGGGCCTGGTGCCGACAATTATGAGGGGCCTAATTACAGAATCTTATCGACCAAAAACACTAAAACAGTCATACCTCTCAAACGTCATGTATCTGATGGAGATGGTGCTGGAGGGAAACAAAGGATGCAGCTATAAGAAAACACATACTCTATGCTAATCTCTCTCTAATTTATGCTTTCATCTTTCAAGTAAATCCATACTGTGGCGAAACCAACCTCGCCACTGGGCATTGGAGAAGCCTGTTTGCCCGCCTCCTGCCTGCTGACTATGGCCCCTGGGAGATTTGACCCTTTAAATACAGTATTTGGGCATATTATATTTTATTATGCTGCTGCTGGCCCTTTAAGAACCATCTGGGGACATACTGTGACTTTTGGGAAGGAACAAAGCCCCCCTTTAAGACTGTGTCCCCTGTCCCCCTAATATACTTTGTTTGTGCCCTTTTCCCACTTGGTTCAGTAAATGGGGCTTACTGAACCTGGTACCACACAGGCGGACCACCCAGAAGTGGAAGTGTGCAGACAATTTACCTCCCAGGCTGGGAGCTGCTTTGAGCCCTCAGGAAGCGCTAGGTACCCAGTCGGGGTGGCAGGTGATCCATTACACATACCAACAGCAGTGTCCTGTGAAGCAGGAAGCCAATGGGCGGGATCAAAGAGTAGGCCAATGATGCGAATCACATGACCAGAACTGCCAAAAGGGGCGAACATGCCCAAAAACGGGGTATGTCTGTCCAAAGAATTGGAAGGCAAGCCTGGCATCAGTGTCCCTATGCATCACAGTGTCAGTGTCCCCATGTCGCCCAGTCCCCTAGTCTCCCAGTGTCTGTTTCCCCATGTCTCCCAGTGTCCCAATGTCTGTGTGTCCCGTGTCACTAGGATACTAGGGGATACAGATACATAGGGACACTGAGAGACTTGAGGAGACTGGGAGACATGAGGGCACTTGTGGATACAGACATGGGGACACAGAGACATGGAGACATGGGGACACTGGGAAAAATGGGGTCAGAGACACTAGGGACACAGAGACATGGGGACGCAGACACTGGGAGACATGGGGACACTAGGGACACTGACTGGGAGACATAGGGACACTGGGAGACATGGGGACACAGACACTGGCTGGGAGACATGGGGACACACACATATGGGGACAATGGGAGACATGGAGGCACTGTGTCCCTAGTGTCTCCGTGTCCCAATGTGTCTACCTATGTCTCACAGCGTCCCCATGTCTCCCTGCTGCCTTTCCCCTCATCCCTCACTTCCCTGAGCTGTAGTCTGTCTCTGCAGGCTGGGAGCTGCTGTCTGAACTCTCTGTGCTGTGTAGCTGCTCCCCCGCGGATCAGTGAGTAGAGAGAGGCAGGTATATGCTGTAACTTCATACACAGTGACCCCTACTGCCTCTCTCCATACACAGTGACTACTGGCCGGTGCTGGTATTGCAGAGTAATCTCCATTTATACTGAGAAAAATATTTGCATTTGTGTTGCCGGTATTACTGCAATACCATCACGACCAGGCAGCCTCAAATACAGGCTGTGCCTTAAAATACCAGTCAGGTGGCAAACCTAAGAGTAGTGTGTAAAAAAAAAAAAAATAATTGATAATTTTTTTTTTTTTATTAAATGGGCCTATTCCATGTGCCTGGGCCTGGAGCCGCAGCTCTATCAGCCCCTATGTTAATCCGGCCCTGACAGCATCCATTTTACATTCATTGTGAAGCTGCATTCTTAGTGAGAGTAGGGACAGTGTAGCTGCTGCTGATTTGATAGGGAAATTGATAGCTAGGCTAGTGTATTCAGTGTTCACTACAGTCCTGAAGGACTCATCTGATCTCTGCTGTAAGGACAGCACCCCAAAAAGCCCTTTTTAGGGCTAGAACATCAGTCTGTTTTTTGTTTGTTTTTTCTAATGTAATTGCAGTTGCCTGCCTGCCAGCCAGCCTGTGTGTCAGGCTCACAGCATATACTGTGCCCACTTGCCCAGTGCCACCACTCACTCACTGGTGTCACAATAGCTTGCATTTAAACAAAAAAAAAAGTTTTTTTAATGTAGTATAATAGCAGTCAGTTTCCTTCACTAGTGCGCGTTTCAGGGTCTGCCAGGGCACAGTGTCACACCAGTGCAACTCATATCTGGTGTAACAGTATTTTACATTTAAAAAAAAAATAGAATTTTGACTGTAATAGATCGAATAGCAGTTAGTTGTCTGCCAGCGTGTGTGTCAGGCTCACAACGTATACTGTGCCCACTTGCCCAGTGCCACCACTCATATCTGGTGTCACAATAGCTTGCATTTAACAGAAAAAACTTTTTGGACTGTAATATAATAGCAGTCAGTTTCCTTCACTAGTGTGCGTTTCAGGGCCTGCCAGGGCACAGTGTCACACCAGTGCAACTCATATCTGGTGTAACAGTAGTGTACATTTAAAAAAAAAAAATTTGGACTGTAATAGATTGAATAGCAGTTAGTTGTCTGCCAGCGTGTGTGTCAGGCTCACAGCGTATACGGTGTCCCAATAGCTTGCATTTAACAAAAACAAAACTTTTTTGACTGTAATATAATAGCAGTAAGTTTCCTTCACGAGTGTGCGTTTCAGGGCCTGCCAGGGCACAGTGTCACACCAGTGCAACTCATATCTGGTGTAACAGTAGTTTAATAAAAAAATAAAAATAAAATGTTGACTGTAATAGATTGAATAGCAGTTAGTTGTCTGCAGCGTGTGTGTCAGGCTCACAGCGTATACTGTACCCACTTGCCCAGTGCCACCACTCACTCACTGGTGTCCCAATAGCTAGCATTTAACAAAAAAAAACCTGTTTGGACTGTAATATAATAGCAGTCAGTTTCCTTCACGAGTATGCGTTTCATGGCCTGCCCAGTGCCACCACTCACTCATATCTGGTGTCCCAATAGCTTGCATTTAATAAAAAAATAAACTTTTTGGACTGTAATATAATAGCAGTCAGTTTCCTTCACGAGTGTGCGTTTCAGGGCCTGCCAAGGCACAGTGTCACACCAGTGCCACTCATATCTGTTGTCACAGTAGCTTGCACGCATAGTACCACTAATCAAAAAAAAAAATGACAGGCAGAGGCAGGCTACCCCGCAGGGGCCGTCATGGTCGTGGTTCTGTGATTCCCTTTGGACCTAGAATAATGCCCAATGTTCAGAAGCCACGTACCCTGAACTTGAAAAGTTCTGAGGACATAGTTGACTGGCTAACACAGGACACCCAATCTTCTACAGCTTCCGCTCGGAACCTCGACGCACCATCCTCCTCCAGCTTAGCTTCGGGAACCTCTCAAGTTACCACTCGCCCGCCTGCCGCCACCACCAACACTAGCACCACAGCCGCTTCACTTGGTATGTCAGAGGAGTTATTTACACATCAGTTGGAAGAAATGAGTGATGCGCAACCATTATTGCCAGAGGATGTAGATAACAGGGATATGTCTCAGTCAGGCAGCATTACACACGTACGGTGTGATGATGATGATGTTGTACCCACTGCTGCTCCCTTTGCTGAGTTGTCAGATACAAGTGAAGAGGTTGTTGATGACGATGCGTCCGTGGATGTCACATGGGTGCCCGCGAGAAGAGAAGAAGAACAGGGGGAAAGTTCAGATTGGGAGACAGAGAGGAGGAGGAGGAGACAAGTTGGAAGCAGCGGGAGGTCGTCGCAAGGAGCTAGTGGCACAGTCAGACAGCATGCATCGGCACCCGGGGTCAGCCAGACAGCACGCCAATCAACGCAATCTGTTGCCACCACCAGAATGCCATCATTGCAGAGCTCAGCAGTGTGGCATTTTTTTTGTGTGTCTGCCTCTGACAACAGCGATGCCATTTGCAACCTGTGCCAAAAGAAACTGAGTCGTGGGAAGTCCAACACCCACCTAGGTACAACTGCTTTGCGAAGGCACATGATCGCACATCACAAACGCCTATGGGATTAGAAATGAGTACAAGCAGCACACAAACTCAAAGCCGCCATCCTCCTCCTGGTCCATCATCTTCAGCCACGTTAACCACTGCTGTCCTCCTTGCCCCCTCTCAACCATCCGCCCCTCCGTCTCTCGCCTTGAGCAGTTCCTGCTCATCTGCCCACAGTCAGGTGTCTGTCAAGGACATGTTTGAGCGTAAGAAGCCAATGTCACAAAGTCACCCCCTTGCTTGGCGTCTGATAGCTGGGTTGACTGAACTCTTAGCCCGCCAGCTTTTACCATACAAGCTGGTGGAGTCTGAGGCGTTCAAAATTTTTTTAGCTATTGGGACACCGCAGTGGAAGGTACCCGGACGAAATTTCATTGCACAAAAGGCAATCCCCAACCTGTACTCGATTGTGCAAAAGGAAGTAATGGCATGTCTGGCACACAGTGTTGGGGCAAGGGTCCATCTGACCACTGATACCTAGTCTGCAAAGCATGGTCAGGGCAGGTATATCACCTACACTGCGCATTGGGTAAACCTGCTGATGGCTGCCAAGCATGGAATGCGTGGCTCTGCAGAAGAGTTGGTGACACCGCCACGACTTTCAGGCAGGCCTGTTGCTATCTCCTCCTACTCCATCCTCTTCCATAACCTCCTCGGCTGAGTCCTCTTCTGCTGCTGCGTCTTGCTCCACATCAACGGCACCCCCAGCTCCAAAGGTACTGTTCCACATCCCGGATACGGCAGTGTCACGCCGTCTTGGGGTTGACTTGCCTGAAAGCAGGGAGTCACACCGGACCAGCACTCCTGTCTGCCCTGAACGCACAGGTGGATCAGTGGCTGACTCCGCACCAACTGGAGATCAGCAAAGTGGTTTGTGACAACGGAAGAAATTTGTTGGCGGTATTGCATTTGGGCAAGTTGACACATGTGCCGTGCATGGCACATGTGTGTAATTTGATCGTACAACGCTTTGTGCATAAGTACCCAGGCTTAAAGGACGTCCTTAAGCAGGCCAGGAAGGTGTGTGGCCATTTCAGGCGTTCCTACACGGCCATGGCGCACTTTGCAGATATCCAGCGGCGAAACAACATGCCAGTGAGGCGCTTGATTTGCGACAGCCCTACACGTTGGAATTCAACACTCCTAATGTTCGACCGCCTGCTCCAACAAGAAAAAGCCGTTAACGACTATTTGTATGACTGGGGTGCTAGGACAGCCTCTGCAGAGCTGGGAATCTTTTTGCCACGTTACTGGACGCTCATGCGCAATGCCTGTAGGCTCATGCTTCCTTTTGAGGAGGTGACAAACCTAGTCAGTCGCACCGAAGGCACCATCAGCGACATCATACCATTTGTTTTCTTCCAGGAGTGTGCCCTGCGAAGAGTGCTGGATCAGGCCGTAGATGAGCGTGAAGAGGAAGAGTTTTGGTCACCATCACCACCAGAAACAGCCTTATCAGCATCGCTTGCTGGACCTGCAGCAACGCTGGAAGAGGATTGTGAGGAAGAGGAGTCAGAGGAGGAATGTGGCTTTGAGGAGGAGGAGGAAGACCAACCACAATAGGCATCCCAGGGTGCTCGTTGTCACCTATCTGGTACCCGTGGTGTTGTACGTGGCTGGGGGAAAGAACATACCTTCAGAGAGATCACTGAGGACGAGGAACAAGACATAAGTAGCTCGGCATCCAACCTTGTGCAAATGGGGTCTTTCATGCTGTCGTGCCTGTTGAGGGACCCTCATATAAAAATGCTGAAGGAGAACGACCTGTACTGGGTGTCCACGCTACTAGACCCCCGGTATAAGCAGAAAGTGCCTGAAATGTTACCGAATTACGGCAAGTCGGAAAGGATGCAGCAGTTCCAAAATCAATTAAAAAGTATGCTTTACACAGCGTATAAGGGTGATGTCACAGCACAACGGGAATCTAACAGGGGAAGAGGTGAAAGTAATGCTCCTCCTCCCACGACCATGCCGGCAAGGACAGGACGCTTTACAGACGTGTTGTTGATGGAGGACATGCGGAGCTTTTTAAGTCCTACGCATCGCCACAGCCCTTCGGGGTCCACCCTCAGAGAACGACTCGACCGACAGGTAGCAGACTACCTCGCCTTAACTGCAGATATCGACACTCTGAGGAGTGCAGGCTTGACCTGTGGCCTGAGCTATCCCAATTTGCGATAGAACTTCCGACCTGCCCCGCTTCAAGTGTCCTGTCAGAAAGGACCTTCAGTGCAGCAGGAGGTATTGTCACTGAGAAGAGAAGTCGCCTAGGTCAAAAAAGTCTAGATTACCTCACCTTTATTAAGATGAATGAGGGATGGATCCTGAAGGGACTGACCATGGGCGATACATTCGACTAAAAAAGGCCTGATGACGGGGACTACTTAACACACCACTCCTATCTGGTGGCACATTAGATTGCACGTGCAGTGCCCCAAATTTGAAGTAGGAGGACCGACCAAGCATGTTTTTCCATCTCCCGCTTCCTAAAATCGATGCCTTATATACACGTCCCCTGATAGGGGACGTAACAGGAATTAAACTGATAAGAATAGTACTACTTAACACACCTTATAATAACGCAGAGAGAGGCAACGCAGAGAGAGGAGTCTGAAGAAGAGGAGGAAGGTGGCTTTGAGGAAGTGGAAGACCAAACACAGCAGGCATCCCAGGGGGCTTGTTGTCACCTTTCGGGGACCCTTGGTGTTGTACGTGGCTGGGTGGAAGACCTTCAATGACATCAGTGAGGACAAGGAACGGGACATGGCTAGCTTGGTTTCCAACCTTTGTGCAAATGGGGAGTTTGCGGTTGTGCAAATGGACTGTTTGCGGTTATTTGAGGTGCGTTAAACGGGGAGTTTGGTCTGTCACTGTGAAGCGGGCGTAACCCTTACACCACCTGATCGATACAACATCATACCTGATGTTTTAAAGCAGGTTATCCAAACAATTTAGGAATGTTAGGTGATTTATGCCCTTTATGGATTAAAACCAGACTCTGCATCAACTATGTAATTTTCCATGGGAGTTTTGCCATGGATCCCCCTCCGGCATACCACAGTCCAGGTGTTAGTCCCCTTGAAACAACTTTTCCATCACTATTGTGGCCAGAACAAGTCCCTGTGGATTTTAAAATTTGCCTGCCCATTGAAGTCTATGGCGGTTCGCCTGGTTCGCCCGTTCACGAACATTTGCGGAAGTTCGCGTTCGCCATTCGCGAATCGAAAATGTTATGTTCGCGACATCACTATATATATAATCCAACCTCCGACACTCACCATCATTATAAAAAATATAACTTGTAATACCTGGGTGCCTCCAGCGCCAAACATAAAGCAAATAGTGAACGCAGAACTCCTTAGGAAATTTCCAATTGTGTATTTAATAAGGAATCAAGATGACTTATTAAATAAACGATTGAAAATTTCCTAAGGAGTGCTCTGTTCACTATTTGCTTTATGTGTGTGTTTATGTATGTATATATAATATATATATATATATATATATCATTTTTTTTTATTATTTTTATATATATATATATATATTGATATGTTAGGTTCAAGTTTGTGTGTGTGTATATATATATATATATATATATATATATATATAAAAATCATTAAAGAAAAGAGGAGTCAGAAGTTGTAATCCAATATTTTTTTAATTAGAAAAGCAAGTGGGAGAAGCAACAAAGTAGAGGCAGTCCAGGTTGTTAGGAGCAGTCCTGGGAGGATATAGTGCAGAGGAGAATGAACCAATGTATATTCAGGGGAAGGATAGGGAAAACCAGGAGGAAATTGAGAATGTAACAACCTATAATGAACAGCGTCAGTTGTGTTCACATTGTGGATGATAATGAGAAATAAACATCTGAGTGCATTCTTCCCACAGATATCTATTCATCATCATCATCCCTTCTGGGAAGACCCTACGCACGTCGTTCACGAACTAGGCTATCTACATCAGCAATGGTTATGCCCAAATTATGGGCAGCTTGCACGCGCATTAGAATGCACTCTTCCTCCATCATTTCCAGAAAGCGCTGCATATTTTGCTGCAAGGAAACCATTGCTGATGTAAATTGCGTAACGCCTTCATTCAAAACGTTAGACATGGAGCGTACCACGGTTATTACATTCTGCAATAGTTCTCACAGATTCTCCCTATCCTGCTATATGGACGTCTCCAGTTCAGCTTGACGAGCCTGGATCGTCGCATACAGTGCAGCCAACGGTGGAGGAAGTTGTGGCAACGGCATTTCTTCGGCCACTGATGTCACTGAATCAGGATCCACTGCTGTTAGAGTAATGGTACCCTCCTCTTGCAGGGGGAGAGTACCATCAGAACTTATAGGGGAAAACAGATAAAGAACATTGTTAGCATGTGTCATATTTTGCAATGCTTACTATTATCTGTACAACAATATTATTTAAACTTGGAAATAAGATATATGCAGTCATGCTATTAATTTATTATTATGTCTAAGTATAGTTATGCATCTTTGCCCCCCCTAGCCCTTTCTCTGTCTCTTTGTGACCTCTCAACGCATGTCTTTGTGCCCACCTCCCTTTCCTTCTAATCTCACTACATGTATCGTGGCCAAGCGTCCCCAGGTGGAGAATCTCCTGTTTCTTCTGCATGACAGGAAGCTGATCGTTGCACTCAGCTTCCTGTCAGGCCAAGTAGATGGTACAGAAGATCATACACATGTGGTACACTCAGCCACAGTACATAAAGTAAATAGAAGGAGAGGAGCGATGTGCGCTCCCCCCACCCCTGCTGTTCACCCAGACATTGAGCCCCCTGGCCAGTGCGCCCTAGACAGACGGATAGTTTGCCTAGCAGTCGACCCGGCCCTGCCTGTTACATAAATTAGTAAGCATGCAAAGCATTTTTTTACACTCAGCAGTGGATCCCTGTTCCTGGACACCAGTGGCCGGCTGTTGGAGGGAAACCACACTCATACGTGGTGAAGGAACATCGACAAGTTGCGGATGGTCTGAAATACATGTATGTGATAAATTAACTTCATATACAGTAAAATCATACGTGTGTGTGTGTGTGTATGTATGTTTAATTGCACACACACACATAAATAACATTTATCTAACAATGCTATGCAAATACTTACGAGAGGAAAGTGAAGCCAGGTGCATTTCCAGGGAGACAGGAGGTGAATCTGCTGCCCTGTTCTCCATGGAGACAGCATCTCCTGCAGTTCCTGCTGCCTCTTCTGTGGATTGAGGAGCTGTCACTGATGGCATAGAAAACACACATTGGAGGGTTAACACAAGAAAACTGGTATATGTACATTTTGACTAACAAATATGAATTTACAGCTCAATGAAGTGGTCTGGATGCCAGGTCCCTCTAGTTTAGAGCCTGCAGCTGAAAACATAGCAGTTCTAGAGAAACTGCTGTTTCACTGAGGGTTAATTCAGCCTCTAGTGGCTGTCTCACTGACAGCCACTAGAGGCGCTTCTGCGATTCTCACTGCGAAAATCACAGTGAGAAGATGCTGGAAGTCCATAGGAAAGCATCGAGTAATGCTTTCCTATGGGCGGTTTGAATGCGGGCACGGCTCTTGCTGCGCATTCGGAGCTGACGTCGGCAGAGGGAGTAGTGTTCCCCAGCGCCAAGGGAGCCCGGCACTGGAGAAAGGTAAGTGGCTGAAGTGGGAAGGGGACCACGAGGGCGGGGGGGACCTAATTACCCTATAGTGCCAGGAAAACAAGTTTCTTTTCCTGGCACTATAGTGGTCCTTTAACAACGTACATTCAGATGTTTCAGTGCCAGTTGTCCCCTCAATCCCAAGGATGTTGCCTCTTCCCAGGAACTGCAGGAGCTCCTCTTAAAGGGCAGCAGGTTCGGTTCTTGGTCTTGTAAACCGCCTCCTGTCTTCCTGGAGGCGGCTGCTGCCTTCACCTTCCTCTTCACCATCCGCCTGATGTTGTAGTAACTGCAATGACATGTGTAATTGATTAATTACTTTAATATGTTTCTATATATATATGTTTACTGACATGTTTAAAGGGATACTATAGGCACCCAGAACAATTCAGCGCATTGAAGTTGTCTGGGTTCAGTGTTCCAGGTCCCTTAACCCTGTAAAGGTAACTATTGCAACTGCAATAATTATCTTTATGTGTTAACTCCACCTCTAGTGGCTGTCTGGCTACCAGACGGCCACTAGATGGACTTTTGGTCACCCCTCCATATCCCCCATCCCATGTGTATCACCCCTATTAACTCCCCTATCCCTGTGTGTCACCCCCATTAACTGTGCATCTCCCTTATTTAACACCACATTCGCCTACACTGCGTATGTTACTACACAGTGAAAGCTGTGGTACAGAAATCCATCAGATTGCAATATCTGATGGATGTGCTGCACGCATGCGCAGTACACCCATCAGATTTCTATTGCTGAAGGATGTGCCGCGCGCATGTGCTGTACACCCATCGCATTGCTATATCTGATGGATGTGTCGCGCGCATGCACAGTACACCCATCCGATTGCTATCTCTGAATGGTAGTACTTTGTGTGCTGTCATTCTCATTATCCCTGCACTAAATGGTAGTACTCAGTCAGTGCAGGGATAATGAGAATGGAAGTACTTTGTGTGCTGTCATTCTCATTATCCCTGCACTGACTGTGTGCTGTCATTTTCATTATCCCTGCACTGAATGTCAGTGCAGGGATAATGAGAATGATAGTACTCAGTCAGTGCAGGGATAATGAGAATGGTAGTACTCACTCAGTCAGTGCAGGGATTATGAAAATGGTAGTACTTTGTGTGCTGTCATTCTCATTATCCCTGCACTGACTAAGTACTACCATTCCCATTATCCCTGCACTGACTGAGTACTACCATTCTCATTATCCCTGCACTGACTGCCAGTGCAGGGATAAATAGAATGGAAGTACTCAGTCAGTGCAGGGATAATGAGAATGGTAGTACTCACTCAGTCAGTGCAGGGATTATGAGAATGGTAGTACTTTGTGTGCTGTCATTCTCATTATCCCCGCACTGACTAAGTACTACCATTCCCATTATCCCTGCACTGACTGAGTACTACCATTCTCATTATCCCTGCACGGACTCTCAGTGCAAGGATAATGAGAATGGTAGTACTCAGTCAGTGCAGGGATAATGAGAATTACAGATGGACTTTCCAAGTGTTCTTCAATACCTTGAGTAGAGCGGTGCCCATTCATCAGCGCCAGCAGGCAGTAGCGGTCAATGCGGCATCTATGTATACTATGTCTATAGGAGAGGGGACCTGCAGTGCCAGGAAAACGGTTTGTTCTTCTGTCATTGGAGTGTCCCTTTAATTACAGTTACATTGCTGAGAGGGAGGTTAAACTGTGTTTTCACAGTTATAGTGACAGGAATGCAATAGTGTTCCTTTAAAGCTGAGCTGCTTTATGGTGTTTTTTTCCCTCTATGTACTTAAGTGACCCAACCCTCACTTTTAAAAGACTTTAAAAGCATACCTGCCACTGGTGGGGGTGTGTAGCAAAAGCACATGGAGGAAAAAAAAAGTTTTAAAAAACATAGCATAAAGAAAATTATTTTTTAGAAATCTAAGTGCACTTACCGTTTCTTCACCAAGTATTCAGTGCGGTTGTTCCCTCCAACAGTGTTCACCGCTGCCAAAATCTTCCTCCACATTCTGTTTTTCTTTGATCTTGAAGTCTTTTTGGCTGCTCCCCCAAACATACATTGGTAGTACAGGCAAAGCTTGTTTACCAGTATTGTATTCTCCTCTGCACGAAAGCTATCAGCTTACTTATTCTTCCTCCCAGGAACTACTCATTTTAAGATCCTAGGCTGTCTCTGCTTCTTCATGCTTCTCCCACTTGCTTCTCCTTCCTCCTGGCCAGAGTGGCCAATGCCCCCCTCCACTGTATCCACATCCATCTCTAAGTTAATTGAGGAGCTGGAGGAGGACATGACTACTTCTGGCAAGGTCCCTATCAAAGTGCCTTAAATGGCTGACAGGGTGGTGGGTTTGCTGAGCTCTAAAATGGCTGAATGGCTGGCCTATAGAAAATCTGGATAGACTTGGGTTGATACTTTTTTTTTTTTTACAGTTTTGTCTGGCAGTATGTAAAAGCCTATTTAATTGGCTCCTACTTTCCCACTCCCTTATAAAATGATACTTTGTTGCCAGTACCACCTGTCAGGGAAGCATGATGATTCATGAGCCCAAGAAACTAAGCAAAAGCAATGCATTGCATTTGCAATTCGATATGCGAATGACTATAGTAAGTGGTGTTCGGTAGTTTACTAATAGTGCCAATACATTTTCATGCGATTGGCAGCGTTCTTGCATTTGACGGTTCGGGAGTTAGTTCAGGAGTTTTAGGCGTAAATAGATTAGAACATTGTTCAATGCCATGTGTTGTGAGATCAATGTACGAAAATGTAAACGAATGAATGGTTTTACTGCGTTCACTTGAGGCTATTCGTTATTTAGGGATTAGGGAACTGACTTTGATGATTGCATTGAATTTTCAATGCTATTCGACATACGAATGACTATAGTGAGTGGTGTTCGGTAGTGATGTCCCAAACAGTTCGCCAGGAACCGTTCGCCGGCAAACATAGTGTGTTCGCGGTCGCGAACACGTGCGATGTTCGGTCCGCCCCCTATTCGTCATGGAGGTGGGAGGGTCTGGGAGGGAGGGTCTGCTGCTGATTGGCTGGAATGTGTCTGCTGACTGTGAGGTACAGGGTCAAAGTTTACTCAATGATGACAAATAGGGGGCGGACCGAACATCCCGGCAAACTGTTTGGGACATCACTAGTGTTCGGTAGTTTACTAATAGTGCCAATACATTTTCATGCGATTGGCAGCGTCCGTGCATTTGATGGTTCGGGAGTTAGTTCGGGAGTTTTAGGCGTAAATTAAACGAAATACAGCATTCAATGCCATGCTGTTAGATCGATGTACAAAATTTGAAACATATGGTTTTACTGAGTTCGGTTGAAGCTATTCGGTATTTAGGGATTATGTATTCAATTCATTTAGTTTAGTTCAATTAAATCGTGCCGAATGAACGAACGAGTTTATCCGAAATGAAAATACTAACGAATACCGTACGAAAACGGATGGAAGAATTGACAAATTTCAGTTCTGACTAAACTAATTTCTTTTTCGTACGAAAATTTCTGAAGTGCCCAAGTCTATATGTTAATGTTGCCCCAGTAATGGAGCTTGTTTTGCTGACCTCGGACGGATGGGGTGTTGGGTTGGCCCTGCAGGGATTTGAACCTGCAGCCTTGCCTTTTTTAGCAGGCTTTGTGGTCAGGGATTTTGCCAGCTAAGCTATGTCATTGGCAGGGTTTGGCATCATTATGTTTTTGAGATGTAGAATATGTGACGACATGCCACACCCCTGGTAGACTGCAGAATAGAGTTTAGATAGGTATTTAAATGGAACAACAAGCTGCTCATATTCACAGGCTCCTGACGATGGCGTTTTGAACACGCGTCTAGCGTTTTCTTTTTCTTTAATCTCTGCACTTGGTAGCACTTTTTTATTTTTGTTACCACTATGGTTATTGATTTTTAGGTGTTTATTCATTTATTTATAACTTTAGTAGGGAGAGTTGGTTCAGGTAGACACTAGTGGTTAGACCACGGTGTCGAGGTAACTTTTAGGGTGAATTGAGAGATTTATTTATTTATTATTATTTTTTTTGTGTTAAGCTTTTCATCTGCGTTTAGACCTGATTACCCGGTCCCTTGTTCTCTGGGGACCCTAACCTCGTTTACACTACCTTCCTGTCAGTCGAACACTAGGAGAACTGGAATTTAGATGCTAGCTAGTAATCCAGACAATTGATCCCCTGGGCACTGTTTAGTAGATCTCCCTTTTTTTCAAGTTATACTTTTTGTTTGCATATCCCTTTTTATCCTTAGATTGATTAAAGGTAGGGCCTCCTTTCCTCATTTCTTATACAGTGGAGCTCTCTTGATGTTGGTTTCCCCTTGTGGGACTCTACACCTCACCTTACTCCTACTACCTACATATTTTGGAGGGTTACCCCCTCATTGGAGCTCCCTATTAGGTGGTTACAGTGGTGCAGCTCATGAGCCCTTGACTTGTATCCGGACCTGCACTCTGTTTACTTTATTTCTCCATTTTATATGAGAGTCAAATAGAACCGTCAAATACTGTGCTTACATTGCAGTTTTAAACATTCAAATTCTTTAGGTGCTAAATTGTACATTTGGGGCCTGCACTTCCTATCTGAGAGTCAAATAGAACCGTCAAATATTGTGGTTACATTGCAGTTTGACTAATTCACATTTTTTTTAATGCTAAAAAGTAAATTTGGGGTGTGCACTTCATATCTGAGAGTCAAATAGAACCGTCAAATACTGTGCTTACAGCGCTGTTTTAAAAATTATATATTTTTTTGCTGCTAAATAGTACATTTGCGGTCTGCGGTGCACTTCATATCTGAGAGTCAAATAGAACTGTCAAATACTGCTGTGATATAGCAGTTTTAAACATTCAAATTCTATAGGAGCTAAATAGTACATTTGGGGTGTGCACTTCACATCTGGTGTATGTGCGCAACACTGGCTAGTTACAGCTTCTCAAGAAAGTCTAAAGACTTTTTTAAAAAGTGAAAAATAAGTGTTATTGTGATCGCTTCATATACAGAAGCATACATTTCTATATTGTGTAAAGACACAACTACAAAGTTAAAAACCAAACAACAAAACAACGTGCCAGACAATCTACCTGTGCATGGTTAGTGTGATACAATAAATCTACATCTTAAAAATGCAGTAACCCACAGAAGATGTGCAAGAATTATTTTTTTTGCAAATGGAACTTTGATTCGACTTTACTACATCGGTCACTTGTAATATTGTTTCACACCTAGAACACTTGTTAAACATATTTAAGTGATAGAAAACAGATTGATATTTTCTACACTAGAAACTACCAGATAACAAACTGCTATATTTAAACCAGTTATCAATAGCTAAGAGGTACTTAAACAATATTGTAATACCCTCACAAGTCAAACTGAGAGGTCAGTTTATAGGAAAACTGTTGCCTGGATACAATTCTAAAACAATTTCCATATGTCCTTTGCAGACTTTACATGCTGAAAAAACACAGGTGCCAACTGCTGTGGCTTTCTGCAGTGTGCAGACCGGCAAGGAGGGTAGGGTTGAGGAGTGGGTGGAAGATGATGTGGAGGATGATGAGGTTCTAGACCCCACATGAAATGAAGGTCATGTGAGTGACATGTGCAGTTTGGAGGAAGAGGCGGTGGTTGCACAGCACCGCATAAGAGGGAGCAGGGTGCAAAAGCGGAGCGGGCGTCCTCTAGCGCTCGTCGGCATGTATTAGCTCTAGAATTACCACAGTTATCCGAGTAACAGATGGAGTGATCAAAGGAACCATAACTGATTTAATGAGCCATTCGCCGTTTCACTGTAGCGGCTGAGTGCGCTTTCAGCGTTCTCAGCCTGCTGCTGCTCGCCTGTGTGCGCTGCAGCGCAACTTCAGCCTTCCCACTCACCGCCTCATATGCGAAGTGCCCACAAGATAGAACTCCACCTTGCATATGCTGGAGAGACTGTGCGAGCAGCAGCAGGAGATAGCGGAGTTTAAGCTGCAGCACGCACTGGTCAGTCGCTCTACACCAGACTTGCCCTCCAATAGATCTTCATTAAAGCATTTAAAGTGGACACATTCCAATTACAGGGCCTGGAAAGAGTCCTGTATTGTTATTTATCGTCACTACCTCCCCGCGTAAGGAGTGGGTAATTTGCGCGCCTGCGGCCTGTAGCAGAGTAGAGGTATTATCCAAGGTATCTCCGCTGGTAGACAGGAAAGGCAATCCAAAACAGGTACAAGACAGGTAGCATAGTTACAATCCCTTCCCTCAAAGAACTAGACGACACATAGCTTGGAGGTCAACTGAGGTTTTATTCACACACTTCCAGTATTTATGGGATTTCCCATGCAAGGGGTTTCCCTAAAGATAATTCAGGGGTTATGCAAGAGGGGACTACATGGGAAACTGAACAAGCTGGACATTTCTCCCATAATACACTGCTGCACGAGAGGGACACTCCTACCAGCATATACAGTTACGTGGATTATCTCTTCGTGCAGCAGAAACAATATTTTACATAAAAATACATAAGTTGGATATTGTCCGTCAGATTTAGACAAACGGACGTTCGGTAGATAGCTGGGGTCGGGGCGCACATTTCGTGAAAGTGACGCTCCGATCCCAGCTTAACTAACCGAACGCCACATGAAATACACATATATTCTAAGTTCCCCTCAAACTACCGAAGGACTCCATAGAAACCTATTACCGAAGGACCGGGGCTCCCGAACGGCTTGGAAGTCCAGCGGTATTCGTGCCGTCGAGTAGCCGATTTTAGTTCCAGGCGCTCGATGACCAAGTATCGCTGGGCTAACAAAGGATCCAAGATGGCCGACCGCCGCGTGGTCAGTATCCGGGGAGGTTGGAAAAGGTAGCTCCTTTTTCCCTAATTAACCTTTGGGCCTGAGCTTTCTCCTGGGGATTCAAGCGTTCTCCTAACTGTACGGTCGGCTAGGTCCTCCTGTTGGGTTTCCCTGGCGAGAAGGTCAGGTAGGGGTAGGTTATCTGCGTCCTCCGCGGCCGAGGCACAGATGGCGGATACTTCCTCCGTGCGCTCGTGGTAGGGCTTCAGCATGTTCACATGGAGCGTGCGTCTGCCCCCTGCCCCGGCGCATGGGCCAATTATATAGGTGGTATCGCAGACTTGCTCTACCACCTTGAATGGGCCCTGCCAGGAAGCCTGCAGCTTGTCAGTAGGGACGAGTCGTAGTATTAATACCTTCTGGCCGACCTGAAAGCTGCGGTCCCTGGCTCCCCTATCATACCATCGGCGCTGTCGTTGCTGGGCCGCTTGGAGGTTGGTACGTACAGCCTGGGTTAAAGCCTCCAAACGGTCCTGGAATTCTAGCACATAGGGTACGATAGGAGTACCATTAGTGGTCATTCCCCCCTCCCAGTGTTCTCTGATCTAGGGGGCCCCTCACTCTCCTTCCGAACAACAATTCGAAAGGGGAGAACCCTGTGGATTCTTGGGGGACTTCTCTGTAGGCAAACAGTAAGTGGGGTAAAAATGCTCCCAGTCTTTTTGTGTGTCTACGAACGTTCGGATCATTTGTTTCAGCGTTCCGTTGAAACGTTCGCAGAGACCATTAGACTGAAGGTGGTACGGGGAGTTAAGGATAGATTTCACCCTGCATACTTTCCAAAGCTGGTGAGTTGCCTCGGCCGTGAATTGGGTGCCTCTATCCGAAATAATCTCCCGGGGTAATCCCATGCGGGAGAATATGCACATAAGGGCATCCACTACGGTCTCGGCATGTACATTGGTTAGGGCTACCGCTTCAGGGTACTTGGTGGCGTAGTCCACTACAGTCAGGATATACTTCTTGCCGGAGGGACTAGGTTTTTTCAGCGGTCCTATTATGTCTACCACTATTCTACTAAAGGGCTCCTCTATTATGGGTAGGGAGTGGAGTTTGGCCTTGTATCGGTCCCCCCTTTTCCCAACTCTCTGACAGGTATCACAGGTATTACAATAGTGCCTAATATCCTGGGATATCCCTGGCCAGAAGACATTTTGCATCAGCCGATGTTTGGTTCGGCTGATTCCTAGGTGACCTGACAGTGGTATGTCGTGGGCTATTCGCAATAGCTCCTGCCTTTACTTCCGAGGCACAATTAACTGATTTATGGGAATGGGAATACATCCAGCTACTATTTTCTCAGCGTACCAGTATAATAACCCCTTATCCCAAGCATATCTCTCCCCTTCTAGGCCTGCCTGGTTCTTATCTATCCGGTCTTTGTAAACCTGCAGGGACGGGTCTAGGGCGACTTCGCTACCAAATTCTAATGGGGCATCCCAGGGTAGGACAGTGTGATTAAGAGGGGCCGGGCTTACCTGAGCCTCAGAGTCGGTGGGTGGTGCCGTGGTGCGAGCCTGTTGACGGGCAAGCCTCCTGTGGGGTTGGTCGTGTAACAAAAGCAGAGGTTAGCTCCCCCAAGTCATTTCCCAAAATAACATCCGCAGGCAAGTCCTGCATCATCCCCACTTCCACTTGCCCTGCCCCTGCTCCCCAATTCAAATGTAGTTTGGCAGTGGGGACCTTGTAAATGGCTCCCCCTGCCACCCGTACTGCTATACAGTCTCCCGTGAGATGTTCCTTTGCAACTAGGTGGTTCCGGACCAAAGTGATGGTGGCCCCGGAATCTCTCAACCCTTCCATCCGCTTTCCTTCTATCTGGACCACTTGTCGATGACCTTGGTGGTTGTCAGAAGCCGCTTGCACCAGGTTCACTTCGTGGAGGGTGCCTAGTGGTTCTTCCAACTGGGTGGGGGTGGAAGGCTGGACAAATGCTCCTGTCTGATAGCAGTGTCCTGCTGCTCGTTGTATCTGGGAGGCTGCTGATGGTAGGTCCCTCCTGGTCGGGGAGGATCGACCATGGTAGGTCGGGGAAGGTTTGGCTGAGAAGATACTTTATGTGATGGGCGCTGTTCCTGCCTGGTGTACTGGTGCTCATTCCGCTAGTTTAGCGGCTTCTTGTAAGGTACAGGGTTTACGATCCCTTACCCAGTGTAACGGAATGCAGTATGATCATACACGATATCCGTTGGTATCCTCAGGAAATCCACAGTCAGAGTAGAAAGCACGGCAATATCCCCAATCCTCCCAATAACCGGACGAAACACAGTTTGGGAGTCAACTAACTAGCTTTATTCACAGCTGGCATATTTATACAGTTCCCCATGCAAGGGGTTTCCATACAGTAATTCCAGGGGATTTCTCCCATCATGCAATATGACTTTCCCAGCAGGCATTGCTGCACGAGAAGGATACTCCCACTAAAATGGACGATTAAGTGGATTATCCCCTCGTGTAGCAAAACTGACAATTTGCTTTAAAATACATAATTCACACGATATTTGGTACTTTGGAATAACCGAACGTTCGGTAGGTAGCTGGGGTCGAGGCGCATACTTTGTGAGAATACCGCTCCGATCCCAGCTGAACTAACAGAACGCCGCACAGAATACATTTAAACATTGAAGTTAGTTTAAAAGTACCGAATAATTAAGGGGAACATAATGTACCGAACGCGGAACTCCCGAACGCTCTGGAAGTCCAGCGGTGTTCGGATCATTGAGTAGCCGTTTTCAGTTCCAGGCTCTCGACGACCGAACACCGCTGCAGAGACAAAGGATCCAAGATGGCCGACCGCCGCATGGTCGGTAGTCGAACGACGGCCACCTAAGAGAGCCCTTAATTACCGATTGCAACAATGTTGCAATCGGTTAATTGGTGCCACACGACCTGTGAATGTGTGGTCGACCTGGGGCGCCCACATTCGTACGGTGAACGGCCAAGATAGCCGAGTTTCGTCGTACGAATGCTTTGTATGCTGGCAGCGCACGGCTGCCAGCATGCGAACGGCCATAGTACAACACATATACATTTAACGGTACACATTATGCAGTCAGCCTACGGACAACCTGTGATGAATATAGTTCAGAAGTGGCTAGGTTTGCCACACCCAGTTCTGCAGTTCTGGTAATAATCTCTTGTAGAACTGTTCCAATAGCAATAACTGCATGATATCCTGCTGGGTGGTGGCTTTTGCTGCCTCAACCCACCCGGTGGCTGCTCGCTGTAGACGGTGTGCGAACTCAGCGTGTGAGTCCTTCTCCTGCTTTCTCAGTTCCCGGAACTGCAGTCGGTATGCCTCAGGTGTAATGGCATATCGTGCTAGGAGGGCTAGTTTTACCTTCTGGTAGTCCCTGCTGTCCTCCTCAGATACGGCTCTGTACGCTTCTGATAGGTTACCAGCTAGCAGGGGTACTTGATCTTGAGGGCTGATCGCATGCAGTTTGCATAACCGTTCAAAGTCCTGCAAATAGCCATCAATGTCGCCCTCTGTATCCGTAAAGGCTTTAAACGCTTGGTAGGGAATCTTTGCTTTCCCTGGCAGGGTAGGGACAGGCGTTGTGGCTCCTTCCCCCGCTTGCTGGTTCATCTGCGACCTTCGAAGCATGATGTAGTCCTGCACATCTGTATAAACCCTGTCAGCCATCTATTCAGCTAAGGCTGGTGGGAATAAAGCCATCCTGCTACTATATTCCTTAGCAAATTCGGTTTGCTCCTCCTCCCATGGAGGTGCTGCAGCAGCTGCGGCTCTGTCTCCTTCCATGAGCTCTGCGATTAGAATAGCCTTTGCTTTGTTGCTTGCTATTCTCCCTCTCGCTTCCAATAATTCCTTTAATGTGTTCCGTTTCAAAAGGGTATAATCCGTTTCCATTCACCGGCTGTTCGTGTGTTTCTCTGTATTCCCGAACTCCGGTTTCATCTGAATGGTTTAACTCCCGGATTATTGTTTCTTCCTTTCAGTTTGTTTAAATTCCTGCTGAACGCTTCTTGCTGTGTAGTAAAGATCCCGTCGCTTGCCACCAATTGTAGCAGAGTAGAGGTATTATCCAAGGTACCTCCGCTGGTAGACAGGAAAGGCAATCTAAATCAGGTACAAGACAGGTAGCGTAGTTACAATCCCTTCCCTCCAAGAACTAGACGACACATAGCTTGGAGGTCAACTGAGGTTTTATTCACACACTTCCAGTATTTATGGGATTTTCCATGCAAGGGGTTTCCATACAGACAATTCAGGGGTTATGCAAGAGGGGACTACATGGGAAACTGAACAAGCTGGACATTTCTCCCATAATACACTGCTGCACGAGAGGGACACTCCTACCAGCATATACAGTTAAGTGGATTATCCCCTCGTGCAGCAGAAACAATATTTTACATAAAAATACATAAGTTGGATATTGTTCGTCAGATTTAGACGAACGGACGTTCAGTAGATAGCTGGGGTCGGGGCGCACATTTCGTGAAAGTGCCGCTACAATCCCAGCTTAACTAACCGAACGCCACATGAAATACACATATATTCTAAGTTCCCCTCAAACTACCGAAGGACTCCATAGAAACCTATTACCGAAGGACCGGGGCTCCCGAACGGCTTGGAAGTCCAGCGGTATTCGTGCCGTCGAGTAGCCGAATTTAGTTCCAGGCGCTCGACGACCAAGTACCGCTGGGCTAACAAAGGATCCAAGATGGCCGACCGCCGCGTGGTCGGTAGCCGAACGACGGCCACCCTGAATCCTCTTAATTACCCGATTTCAACAATGTTGCAATCGTTAACGAGAGCCACATGACCTCCTGAGGGTGGTCTCCATTCGGCAGTTTGTTCGTTTCACGAACAGAGATGGAAATCACTGTTCGTGGAACGATTACCTGAATGCCGACGGGTTTTTATGCCGCCAGCATACGAACGCCATAGACCTGCAATACATTACACACGCATAACCTTGGTTCTTAAAGTGGTACATACATATTAAAGAAAATACAGTTTTAAAGATGGCTGCTGCTGCCACACTGCCTTCCTTGGATGTGGTAGCCATTTCTCAGGCTCCATCTCTGGAATTGTACCCTGATTCCCTGTTACCCGTGGTCACCATGGTAGGCGCAGAAAGTAACATTGAAAGTTGATAGGGCAGACATCCGAATGCGTCGTCGCTCCCATGGTCACTGCCTCCTCAACCTCCTATTCCACGTCTTGGAGTAGGCACTGGCGCTCAAAGTCTTGTAAAAAGTAATTGATGCCTTCTTCTTCTTCCTTGAACTCTTTGAATGCATTGTATGGTAGCTTGTGGGCCAGGGTGGTTGTGCTTCCTGGTGCCCTTTGCTCCCTTCATCTGGGTTCATGGAGGTCACCCTCTGTCTATTGGCAAGGACATTGGCTTGCACCTCCAAAAAGGTCCTGCTCACGATCTCCTCTGAGTGTGGCTCTCGGGAATTTGCCAGGTGCCGTTCCACCTCCTTGCGCACTTCCTCCTCATCTCTGGCCCTTGGCTGGGGTCCGTTGCCTCACTGCGTACCTGGTCATCCTCAATGAGCGCAGCAGTCAATTTGGCCTTGTTACGCCCACCAGGCATTATTCCTCTGGCTCCACATAAGTCCTGCAGTGTAGGTCGCTTTAGAGCACTGTTGTCCATGGGTCTGTTGTCAGGGACACGGGATCTCGCCGCTTGCCACCAATTGAAGCGGGACCTGGGTAACTGATGGTTATCCCCTTTGATTAGAATAGGTCAGACCCATTTCCCCAGTAACCGGATGGGACACAGTTCCAGGATACAATGTTTGACAATCTTTATTTGGGTACACAGCTTTGCCTCCTGTTGCCTCCTCCTCCGCTTCCTCCTCCTCTACCACCTCCTCATCCGGTCAGCGTAACACCTTCACCACCAACTTTAGCACAGCCAAGGGGAAATGACAGCAGGCTGTTTTAAAACTCATATGTTTGGGGGAGAAAGCCCACACCGCGCAGGAGCTGTGGACAGGCATGGAACAGCAGACCGATAAGTGGTTGTTGCCCCTGAGCCTCAAGCCCGGCCTGGTGGTGTGCGATAATGGGCGAAATCTCGTAGCAGCTCTGGGTCTAGCCGGTTTGACACACATCCCTTGCCTGGCGCATGTGCTGAATTTGGTGGTGCAGAAATTCCTGAAAAACTACCCAGATATATCAGAGCTGCTGCGGAAAGTGAGGACCGTCTGTGCGCGCTTTTGGCGTTCTCACCCTGCTGCTGCTTGCCTGTCTGCGCTGCAACGTAAATTCGGCCTTCCCGCTCACTGCCTCATTTGAGACGTGCCCACAAGGTGGAACTCCACCTTGCACATTCTGGAGAGACTGTGCGAGCAGCAGCAGGCGATAGTGGAGTTTCAGATGAAGCACGCATGGGTCATTCGCTGTGCGGAACAGCACCACCTTACCACGAATGAATGGGCCTCCCATGCGAGACCTGTGTGCCATCTTGCACTGTTTCGAGTACTCCACCAACATGGCCAGTGCTGAACTCGAACTTTTTTATGAAGTTCGGCCGAACATGGCGAACCCGAATATCCAGGTGTCCGCTCAACTCTAATCATGACAGTGTATGTCTGGAATTACACAATAACAAACTAAGAAGCAGCAACAATATAACGTGGAGGCTGGACGATACTTTACTAATAAATAAGGATTATAAGGAACATATAGATAGAACGACCATGCTTTACTTTCAAGAAAATAACAATGGACAGGTGTTTATACAAAGCTCTATAAGATCTTCATATTTTATAATTTAACAAAGAAAAACAATGCAAATCCATGCAAAGAAAACCAACTAAAAATAGCAAACATTAAAGCAGAAATCCAAGAAAAGATATGTGAAAAAAATCAGAAAAACATATGTTTAAACTTAAAATCAAATATAATCACAAATTCAATAGGGCTGATAATGTCCAATATGCTAAAAAAAAAAAAAGAAACACAATTAATCAGGTTGATAGAATAATAACTAACGATAACATCTCCCTTCTACCGGAAGATATAGGAAAGGCTTTCAACGATTATTATGCTAATTGATATAGTCTTTCAGAAACTACTCCTTCAGAATTAATAAAAGACTATATTAAATCAGCTAAACTGAATAAATTAACAGAAATACAATCGAATAATTTAAACAACGAGATTACGGAGGAAGAGATTAATAGAGCAATAGACAGACTCGATTAATCCTCCCTGACCAAATAGGCTTTGTTCCGGATAGAATGACAAATAACAATATCAGACGACTGATAGAGGTATTGGACACAGCACAACTAAATGAGAGTCCCATGCTGATCCGGTCTTTAGATGCCAAAAAGGCCGTTGACAGGGTCAGCTGGGATTTCATGAAGCACACTTTAGAAGAAGTTGGTATACAATGATGGCTGTTAACTGCAATTTTGACTTTATATAAAGATCCAATGGCTAGAACAATTGGCCCAGGTATATGTTCAAACTGGTTCAAACTAAAAAATGGGACCAGACAAGGATGTCCTCTATCCCCCTTACTATACATACTAACTTTAGAAGTTTTAGTGAGCAAAATTAGACAAAACGCAAAGATCAAAGGATTCATAACAAGGAAAAAAGAATAAAAGCTATCTCTTTATGCTGACGACACTATTTTATATTTAAGCAATCGTCAACTTCGTTATCAAATGGTATAAAGTAGAGCAGAGCTTACTTAACCCCTTAAGGACCAAACGTCTGGAATAAAAGGGAATCATTACATGTCACACATGGCATGTGTCCTTAAGGGGTTAAAGATGAAATAAATGAAGATCTATGTTCCCTCTTTTGGAAGACAGATAATAAATATAAATACCGACCGAGATATACTTCTAAGGGTTTGATTCTAAGTAATATTATATCTATATGGAATAAACTAAGAAAATATTTGGATTTACAAGATAAACTTATTACTAGTATTGATCTTAGATATCTGCAAAATAATATTGCAGATATAAATATACAGAGTTGGATTAAATCGGGGATTAAGAAAATTAATAATATAGTAGAGTATGGTAAAGTAAAAGATTTTAATGCTCTAGTAGATGAGTATAAGCTACAGACTAAAGAGATATTTATCTATATGAGAATAAAGGGCTATCTCAAAGAGCATTTACCCAAACATTACTCTGGTAAACAATGAATACTTGAACAATTATTAAAAAACCAAAATACTATTAAAAAACTGGTTTCAAAATGCTTTAATCTAATTGAAAAAGACCCGCAAAAAATTATCTGCCAAGTAATAAATAAATGTGAAAAGGAGCTATGTAATAATATAAGCTATGAAGACTGGAAGTCGTTGTTAAACCTGCTCACAAAGAATGTACATTGTCTTAATTTAGTGGAACTCCAGTACAAAATTATGAATAGGTGGTATTTAACACCAGATAGGCTAGCTAAAATGTATATAGATGCCTCCGATAAATGTTGGCGCTGTGGGGTTCAAAAGGCAGGAATAATGCATATATGGTGGGAGTGTGGAGCAATTAAATTGTATTGGTCAATGATAGCCTTAAAGATTAAATCACTGACTAAAATTAATTTTGATTTAAAGACAGATATTTTCTTGCTGCAACTATATATAATTCAGAATTTTGACCAATATGCTGTATTGATAATACATATCCTGCTAGCAGCTAAAATATTAATTGCTAGAAAATGGAAATCTAGTGAAGTCCCAGCTTGGGAGGAAGTTAAAATACAAGCGATCTATCAGATAAAAATGGAGATCGGTATTGTTAGAGAACCAAACACAATGAAAGAATGGCTCGGCACGATACAGCAAATTTAAAGGAATGAAAAAACCCGGCTTACATTGATCTAAAGGTATCTTAATGTCTAAAGGAATTTCAAAGGTTATTAGAAACTTATCCTGGCTCCCCTGCTCTCTTAGATGGAAATATTGTTAAGTGTTTTCTTGTATGTTATATTATATTATGAGATGAAAAAAAAAAAAATGAGAAAAAAGGAAAGGAAAAGAGAGAAGGATTTAGAGATTCATGTTAGGGTTATCAATAATACTCGAATAATGTAATATTTAATGTGTTTATGTCCAGTGAAATGTATTATGTTTTGTCTTTTCTATAATAATAAAAGTAAAGTATTAAACAAGAAAAAAAAAGCTATCTCTTTATGCTGACGACACTATTTTATATTTAAGCAATCCGTCAACTTTGTTATCAAATGCAATGACAGAAATTTAACTATATAGTGCAGTATCAAATTATAAGCTAAACAAGACAAACTCAACTGCAATATATATTAATATGTTAAAGCAAGAGATATACTTTTATCAAGAAACATATAATTTTATAAATGCCAAAACATTTTTATAGTTAGGAAATAAAATTTGTAAGAACATCAAAAGCATCATGTGCATAAATTTAATGGATCTCTTAAAGGAAACAAATAAAAATCTAAAAGAATGGAGAAAAATAGAAGTATCCTGGGGAGGCAGAATAAATATTCTAAAATCGTATGTTTTGCCAAAGTGGATCTATCTGTTCAGAATGCTACCATTAGAAATACTGAAACCATGGCTGCAAATTATTAATACGGTCTTTTCTAACTTCGTATGGCGAGGGAAAAAACCCAGAATGAAAAACGCAGTATTATCAAGAGGAATTAAGAATGGAGGTTTAGAGTATCCAAATATAATAAAATATTATAGATGATTACGCACGTCATGGCAAGTCAGTTAGAACAAAATAAAGAAGAAGTATGGCTAAAGATAGAATTGGAAGCAAGTCAAGCAAGAGATCCTTTAGAGTTAATTTGGAATATAAAAAAAACTTAACTTATCCAGATCATATATTCTTAGGCAGGTTATTCCAATTTGGCAAAAAATAATGAACAAAATCAACATGGATAATAAAATATTTGATTTCCAAAGTTTAAATATATTAGAAATCAGTATGGATAACATTTCCTTAAAATCATGGAAAGAAAGTTGGATTAACACACTAAAAGACCTGGTTAAAGATAACAAAATTAAACCTTTTAAAATGTTGATAGAGGAGTTTCAGGTTTCTGTCAAAGATATTTTCTCCTATATTAGGGTAAAACACTATTTAGAGCAGCGGCTCCCAAAGTGTGGGTCGCAACCCACTGGTGGGTTGCAGGGCAATTCCCAGTGGGTCGCGCTGACCCACACATCCAGGGCCGCCGGGGACTCGGGCAGGCAGACTGACTCCAGGAGGGAGCTCGGCGGCTTGCCCTGTATGCCGCCGGGCTCCCTCCAATCAGTCTGCCCAGCAGCTCCGGTCTGCAGCTCCGCCCGGTGCAGAGCTGCAGACCGTGTGATAGAAGTCTCGAGAGCACCCAGAGCATTACCATGGCAACACTCTGGGAGCTCGCAAGACTTTTATTACACGGTCTGCAGCTCTGCACCCGGCGGAGCTCAGACCGGAGAGTTACCCCACTGGACCACCAGGGAATTTAAGGAAGGTAGGACACAGCCCCCAGACCCTGCCCCCCAATGAAATTTTTTTTCTCCCTACCCCCCCACAAACTGTAACCCCTTCACTCCCTGCCCCCTCCCCACCCTGTAACCCCTTCACTCCCTGTCCCCCTCCCCACACTAACCCCTTCACTCCCTGACCCCTCCCCACACTAACCCCTTCATTCCCTGACCCCTCCCCACACCGTAACCCCTTCACTCCCTGCCCCCTCCCCACCCTGTAACCCCTTCGCTCCCTGCACCTCCCCACACTGCAACCCCTTCACTCCCTGCCCCCTCCCCACACTGTAACCCCTTCACTCCCTGCCCCCTCCCTACACTGTAACCCCTTCACTCCCTGCCCCCTCCCCACACTAACCCCTTCACTCCCTGCCCCCCTCCCCACACTAACCCCTTCACTCCCTGCCCCCTCCCCACACTGTAAACCCTTCAATCCCTGCCCCCCTCTCCCCACTGTAACCCTGCTCTCCCTGCCCCCCCACACTGTAGCGCCTGCTCTCCCTGCTCCCCCACTGTAACCTATTTTCTTCCTGCCCCCCACTGTAGACCTCTCCGCCCTGCCCCTACACTGTAGCCCTTTCTCCCCCTGCCCCTACACTGTAACACTTTCTCCCCCTGCCCGCCGCCCCCTGTAACCCTTTTTCACCCTGCCCTCCTACACTGTTACCTGCACACACACTCCCTACCACACGGTCACCCTCACCTGTCTCTGCGTGTATGTGTATCTGAGTCTCCTTTGTGTCAGTGTGTGTGTATTTGTGTGTCAGTGTGTATCTGTTTACATGAGTGTATGTTTATCTGTGTGTAGGAAAAGAGGTGTCATTGTGTGTGTATCGCTGTGTCAGTATGTGTCTGTGTGTGTCTCTGTATGTGTGTGTCTCTGTATGTGTATACACTGCACACATACTCCATGCAAAAAACATGCTTACATCCAAACACACATTGTGCATATGTATATTTTATATACACAATATACACACACTGCATCCACTACACACACACACACTGCATCCACTACACACGCACTGCAATCAAACGCAAACATTACATACAAACACACCCATGTATTAAAACACTAAAATTATATACAAACACCCCTTCATTCAAACACCAACACTACACACAAAAAGCACACCTGCATTTAAAGTCCAGCACTACATTCAAACACCCCTGCATTTAGACTCAAACATTACAAACAAGTACACCACTACATTCCAATGGCAACAGTACATACAAATACTCCCATACATGCACACACATACTTAAAGGACCACTGTAGGCACGCAGACCACTTCAGCTTAATGTGGTGGTCTGGGTGCCAGGTCCATCTAGGATTAACCCTGCCTGCAGTTTTAGATAAATTGCTATGTTTACAAATGGGTTAATCCAGCCTCTAGTGGCTGACTCATTGACAGCTGCTAGAGGCGCTTCAGCGCTTCTTACTGTGATTTTCACAGTGAGAAGACGCCAGCGTCCATAGGAAAGAATTGAGAATGCTTTCCTATGGACTGACTGAATGCGCGCATGGCTCTTGCCGCGCATGCGCATTCAGCCGATGACGGTCAAAGGAGAAGGAGAGTCCCCAGCACCAAGGGAGCCCGGCGCTGGAGAAAGGTAAGATTTTAACCCCCTTTGTCTCCCTTCAGCCGGCAGGAATGGGACCCTGAGGATGGGGGCACCCTCGGGGCACTTTACTGCCAGGAAAACGAGTTTGTTTTCCTGGCACTATAGTGGTCCTTTAATACACAAACATGCTTACATTTAAACGCTCAAACACTGCTCACAAATATAACCCTGCAACGATGGACAAATGGTAGATTCCCAGCTGGCATAGCATTGTTGAAGTTCTCCGACAGATGGAGATCTACCTTTTGGCCACACTTGCACTAGAGGGGGCCCCAGAAAACATACTTGCACCAGGGCCCTCTCTACATTAATTCCACCACTGGGATAATCAATGTGAGGGGCCTGGATGAGCAGGACACAACGTCTGATTCTGACTGAGTCTGTGAGTAAGCAGTTGTATGCCTCTAAAACTGATTGCCATGATGTGCAAAGTTTCTGCCTCTAAAACTCCATATTATATCAACATCAAAAACTGCCATGATATGCCAAATTATGCCTCTAAAACTGCCATGATATGCCAATTTTATGCATCTAAAGCTGATTGCCATGGTGTGCCAATTGTATGCTTTTAAAGCTGATTGCCATGGAGTGCCAATTTAATGCATCTGACTGTTTGCCAATTGTATGCCTCTGAAGCTGATTGCCATGATGTGCCAAGTTTATGCATCTAAAAGTGATTGCCATGATATGCCAAGTTTATGCATCTAATGCTAATTGCCATGGTGTGCCAAGTTTATGTATTTAAAGCTGCCCTGATGTTACAATTGTATGCCTCTAAACCTGGATGCCATGGTGTGCCAATTGTAAGCCTCTAAAACTGATTGCACTTGTGTGCCAATTTTATGCACCTAAAGTTGCCATGATGTGCCAAGTTTATACATCTAAAACTGATTGCCATAATGTACCAATTTTATGCATCTAAAGCTGCCTTAATGTTCCAATTGTATGCCTGTAAAGCTGATTGCCATGGTGTGCCAATTGTAAGCCTCTAAAGCTGATTGCCATGGCATGCCAACTGTATGCCTCTAAAACTGATTGCCATAATGTACCAATTTTATGCATCTAAAGCGGATTGCCACGGTGTGCCAATTTTATGCATCTAAAGCTGCCATAATGTTCCAATTGTATGCCTGTAAAGCTGATTGCCATGGTGTGCCAATTGTAAGCCTCTAAAGCGGATTGCTATAGTGTGCCAATTGTATGCCTCTTAAGCTGTTTGCCACGGTGTGACAGATTTATGCCTCTAAAAGCAATTGCCATGGTGTACATCTAAAGCGGATTGCTATGGTGTGCCAATTGTATGCCTCTAAAGCTGATTGTCATGGTGTTCACTTTTTAAAATATGCATTAAAAGCAAGTGGGTCTCGAAAAATTACCATTTTGAAAAGTGGGTCTCGGGCCATAAAAGTTTGGGAAGCCCTGATTTAGAGAATGTTGTATTAGTTTCAGATGGTAATATGTATGATATACTAAAAACAATTCTATACCAGAATAAAATAAAGCAGCTGTTCTCTAGATGTGTTAGATTATTAGAGAATGTATACAATTCCAAAACTCCTACTGCCATTAAAAAATGGAATACTGAATTAAAAATAAATATAGAACCAAAGGAATGGATATCCTCTTCCCAAAAAATTAATAAATATGTTAATACCACACTTTAAGATGGTCAATTCATGGTACATGACGCCAACTAAAATAACAAAATTTGCTATGGGTACGGAAGCCAAATGTTGGAACTGTAGAGAGGAGAAAGGGAATTACATACATATGTGGTGGTCAGGCAAAAAAGTGTTCGTGGTATGGCAGTGGACTCAACTTATCCACAAATTGTGGGATGTTAAAATATTTATAAGACCTGAAATAATGTTACTACACTGTCATTGGCCAAAACTAAAGAAAGAAGAGCAATTTTTAATTATTCATTGCTTAATGGCTTGTAAAATAGTGATAGCAAGAAACTGGAAGGGAGGAAATCCATTTACCATTAAACAAATAGCTTCACAGCTGGTTTACCAACTTAAAATGGAGAAGGACCACTGCAAATGCTTGAACAATAATTCCAGTCTTTGGGTTAGCTGGGATAATAAACTAAGACAAATGTAATATCAATACCAAATTGTAATGTGACAACAGATGGTCAGTTTCGAGAACTCTCGTAGGGGGATGGGATTTTCTGTGTTTGTCTGTGTAAATTAATGTCTTGCAATTTTTGTAAAATGTATACTGTCAAAAATGTAATAAAAAAAAAAAAAAAGAATACACAAGAATTGGATGGATAGATGGATAGATAAGCCAAATCTTGTTTTTCATTGTTAACATTCACAGCAATGGCTGCTCACTGAAAAAAAAGATTGGTAATTGTAAAAGCCCTGTTTTGCAGTTCATATCTGGCCAATTTCACCCAGGGAGTGACAGATACAGATCAAATGTCTTAATTATACTGGCTATGGCACCGGGATCTTTGTTGCCATAAAAAAAAAAAAACGTAAACAAGAAAAAGACATGTTTACTCACAAATGTGAATGTCATGATTTGATTTAAAACAAAAATGTAACTTTAAATGCAATTTCAGTAAAAGATAATGCTGCCGACAGTGTGCTGTGATGTGTGCATGTCTGTTCTAGCTGTGTCTGCAGTGTACAGTTAAGCTCAGTCTCTCCATTCATTAGATGGAAATAATATGTGTCATTCACCCTGGCTGTCATTTTACTGGAGAATGCATTTAGAAGTCAATTGGACTTCCACCTGTCAGTATAAATGGAATATACGTGGTCTGTATTCAAAACAGCTCTGGGAAGCAAAATCCTTTTTTTTTTTTTGTTGGCCTTGCAAATAGCCAGGAATTAGTATTCAGCACAAAAATAGATCTGCAGTTCTGAAACCTAGATGGTTTAATTAGGTAATATATTTAATATATGTACATTTATTTAACCTTTTGTACAACCTCTCTCATTTTACATGCATTTTTGAGGTCCCATGAAATTTCTAAATGTTTTGCATTTTTGACCAGTATCATTAAGCAACATGCTAAAGGCTCAGAGCTTATAGGCAGCGCAGGCAAGATTTAACACAACAAAGCAGCATGTAACTGAATGAGTTGAAGTAGGCTAGAGCTGCATTCAACTAGTAACTAATGACCCAGTAAACACTAGGGGGCAATACATGTGTAGGACCACTGTCATTATATGGGCTATCCCAATTATTCTTTTTTTATTTTTTTATTTATTTATTTTTTAAACCAAGTATATTGTTAGAAGTGTTTCAGAGCGTACACCTTTGAAGATTAGTACCAAGAAACCAAGAAGTCTCCTACCATGTACAAACACTATAATTCTTGCATCTTACTTCTTGCTGCTAAGTTATGTATTGCATATGGTTACATTTACTCAATGCCACAGTTTAAGGGAACCAGAAGACAGAATAACGAGAGACAAGCCGAGGTCAAAGGGTAGGAGAAAGTCACAAAGTCAGATTAACAAGCCAGAGAGTACGTAATCAGAAACACAAGTTCAGTATCAATACTAGTAAGCAAAGACCACAACAGGGCTCTGAGAGACAGGAAAGGTCAGTATTTAAATCCTTGCCTTAATCCTGATTGGATAACTTCCAATCAGTATTAACAAACACACGTGGGGGATATCTTTAACGCCGGGTCACGTGAGTGACCCCGGCGTTCTGATATTAGTGCCGGCTCCCAGCGTGCAGCGTTAGACATGCTGCCGCTGGGAGGAGGAGAGGAGGACGCGAGCGGCGTGTCAAGGGGAGAGGACGCCGCTCGCTGACCGGTAAGGGGAGGGGGGACCGCGGGCGGCGACGGACCGAGGGTGAGTGCTGCGAGAGGATTGCAGCCTCCCCTCACAGCCGCCCGCGGAGCCCTGACACTTACACACACAGAGACTGCTGAGTCCATACACACACACACACAGACACAGACACACAGACTGCTGAGTCCATACAAACACAGATACATAGACTTCTGAGTCCACACACACAGACTGCTGAGTCCATACACACACATACACACACAGACTGCTGAGTCCATACAAACATAGATACATAGACTGCTGAGTCCACACACACACAGACTGTTGAGCACACACACACAGAGACTGCTGAGTCCACACACACAGACTGCTGAGTCCATACACACACACAGACAGACTGCTGAATCCATATACACACACACACACACAAACCCGCCCTCGCCACAGTTTGACGCCGCCCCTGTCGCATGTTAAGCCCCGCCCCCGACACAATGTTTTTTTTTTGTTTGTTTTTTAATAATCCCTGGTGGAGAATTCATTATTTTCCACCAAGGATTATTAAAAAACAAACACATTCCCCTTGATACAGTCCATACGCACACACACACACACACACACACACACAGACTGCTGAGTCTTTACACACACAGAGACTGCTGAGTCCATACACACACACATAATGCTCCATACAGACTGTTGAGTCCATACAAACACAGACACATAGACTGCTGAGTCCACACACACACACAGACTGCTGAGTTCATACACACACACACACAGACTGCTGAGTCCATGCACACACACACACACACACACACACACACAGACTGCTGAGTCCATACAAACACAGACACATGGACTGCTGAGTCCACACACACACACACACACAGAGACTGCTGAGCTCATACAAACACAGACACATGGACTGATGAGTCCATACACACACACACACACACACAGACTGCTGAGTCCATACACAGACACACACACACACACACAGACTGCTGAGTCCATACACACACACACACACACAGACACACACACGCTTCCTCACTAGCAGACAGACCCACACAGACACAGACACACACACCTGAGGATATCAAGCCTACCTGTTACTGGGGGTCAGACAGCCATCTTCCATCCTTTCCAGCAGCAGCATGGGCTGCTGCTTAACGGCAGGGGTGGGGCTTATTTTCAGGAGGTGGGGCTTAATTTGGGGGCGGGGCCTTGCCGGGGAAGCTGGTGAAAACACCCAGCACCTTCCACCTGCATTCCCTCGGGCTGTCACACACTGTTACAGCCCGAGGGAATAGAATGTAACTAAGCCCATGGCCAGCAAGTTGCTGGCATTTGGGGGGCCCAAGGAGGGGCACAGCATGATGTAGGGGGGGCCATGGCCCCCTCTGCCCCCCCCCCCTAGCGACGCCACTGGACTAACCCCTTCATTACCAAGCGGTTTGCAAAAAAAACCAATTCAAGAATCCAAGTATTTTGTGTCTTTAAAGAATGTTTACATTTATTTTTTGCTTCTCTATGCATAGATAGCAATTGTTTAAAGGAAACAATATTGGTTGGACAGAGAATCTTTTGATAAATTAATTACCAAATAATGAAGTTACAGACATATACAGGGCCGCCATCAGGGGGTGACAACCATGACTGTTGTCATGGGCCTGGCGGTCCTGGGGGGCCCGGGCACCCAGGCCCCACATTCCCAATGTGCATAGCGGTTATCGCTATATACATGTGTTTTGGCAGTGGCAGAACTACCTAAGGGGGGCCCATCGGGTGGCCCATGCACTTAGGGCCACCCAATGGGCATATCTCTAAAGAGCCCGATCAGTGCCGTGGATTTTTAATAGCTATTCTGGGCCCCTTTAAGGATCCTGGCACTGAGAGTGCTGGTGATACCGGAGAAACTGACGGAAGCCAAGCACAGAGAAGTGGACACAGGTTTCTTCAGGAAGGAAGAGATCTTTATTTGATTCACCGACCGGGGCTCAGATGTACTAGCGTCACCACAACAAACAGTCTGAGCCCAGAACTGACTGTGTAAATGCATGATATAGACATATAGCTCCTCCTATAGTTAACTCTACCCACATATACTCTTTACCCAATCTGCTGAACAAAGCCTAACTTCCCTTACCTGTTAGACCACATGGCTCACCCAGAACAATTGAGGAGGGGAAGTGTTTTCAGTTCCTGCATTCCTGCACTTGCTCAGTACACTGTTGATTGTATCTTAGCTATGTGTAACTGACTAACTGATACACCAACATACACATATGCCACGTGGAAATCTCGGCCTACTAAATTTAATTTCTACCGAGCTTCCACCACATTCCCCCCTTTGATGCTTCTGATATATATAATAATTCCAGATGCATCACCTAATCATCGCTTACTTACACCTCAAGTTGCCATGAATCAGAACAGATCTCGTAAGCATCTTAGCATCATTACAAATTACTTCAGCACTCCTCATTCTGAATATATTCTCTCTGGGCTAAGGGTTCATACTTGCAAACAGCCATTACATGCGCAGCTGTTTTCCTTTCTGTCGTGCTCTCTATGACACTCTGTATGGACCTAATTACCAATGGAACCAAACATGGTAGAAAGAGACACAACACTATAATCAACATGACTCCTCCTACCAATGTCTTGATCCCTCCAAGCTGCTCGTACCTACTTCCAAACCAACTACTAGAATTGTACCCGTTCCAGGCTTAAGTCGGTACATGCGTCAGTTTAGCCATGTGGCTTGTGAGATCAGCCACTGCCTGCCCTTCATCATCTATGTGCATACAACAGTTGCTGAGATTGAACTTTCCACATACACCTCCTTCTATTTGCACTGGAAGTGAATGGAGGACGTTATCAACAGCCCAACTGGTTTACCTGGTAAGAAGGCTATGTGCTTTACAGAGGAATCCATAATTGCCTAATGGTAGAATGAGGCTTGAATCCCTGTATTAGAATACAATAACACTTCATGGGCATACAGTTTGGCTGTTAACCAGTTCCCTCACATATTACATCCCTCCGATTGGCAATGAAGCGCGCTAAGTGCCACTCATTATCTTCCCAGCTACCTACATTCAAAGATGCTAGCTTCTTTTTATGATTCACATCATAAACCTTAACTCCCAAGGTCTCTCCTGTTTCAACTGGCAACAAGAAGAAGGATGGTGTGAGCATACCTAATACACATGCCCCTTCCCAGTCCTGTGGTAACTCCGAATAGGCTTTCTTACCACAGATCCAGTACAAATTTGCTTGGGGCTTTCCAACTAGATGTAGCAGATAGGTCAAACCACACATCCTTTAAATTGGTATAAATTGCAAACGGATTAGGTGGTTCTGAGACATTTGAAGCTGACCACCATGTTGTATCTTTTGTATCATCATCATAAGCTTTTTGCCCTAGACAAGTCAATTCTCCTACAGATGTATTAAACATTATTCCTTTCCTTGCTATGCAAACATAACCTATAATGGAGGTCTTTAATCGCCACTCAGATTTACCTCTAACACTCATTTGATAATCAGTTTGAGAAGATATTAACTGTTCAACTGTCTCAGAACCGGAATACGTTACCTCCTTTGCTTCCCATGGCCATTGGTCTCCCATGTTAGTACCTCCACACACATAGCAGTTGGTTACATTAAGACTACCAGCAATGCTTTCGGCTAGATCTATAAATAAGTTTTTCGCATTATGGGGGATCTTATTTTCCACACTCATCTCCTCATAGAAGGAATGAAAGACCTGATGAGTCTGGGTTGCCACAGTATCGGTCTCTATTCATATAAATAATATTGTCCCAGGATCCAGGGTCATTTGTCAGGTTAGGGTGGGACTTAGATAGGGTTGTTTAGTCATAGGTTCCGGTCGGGGAGTGGTGAGGTAGGTGGAAATGGATAAATTAATTTTACTGGTCAGTAACTCGGTTAACAAAATGTTTCGGATAGGGCTAGGAGGAGCCTGACCAGTAACCAAAAAAGGTAAAAGTGTATTCCAGCGTCCTATACCATTGACCATTTCATCCAGTTGTATTTCAAAACTAATTTTCTGTTACTAAAGGCACACAAGGCTCAGTAATTATAGTGTTATGTCAGTGGTTATGGTGTTTTCAGTGGTTATGGTATTATCAGTGGTTATGGTGTTTTCAGTGGTTATGGTATTATCAGTGGTTATGGTGTTTTCAATGATTATGGTATTGTCAGTGGTTATGGTATTGTGTAATTGCTGAGAATTGTCTGATTCAGTGGACTCAGTTACTGTTATTAAGAATTCTCCTCACAATTTTGACTGCTAATAATAAAACTGAACAATAATAAAAAAAACACTAAAATACCCTTCCACCAAAAAAGGACCTCAGGGTACAAAGAACCAGTTGGGGGGGGGGGGGGGTAGGTAGGCACAGAAATAGGAGGGCTTAAAGCAAGGGGACAGGCATCTGAGAGCCAGGGACAATAGAGCACAGGTGGACATACCAGCTGCACCAGTTCTTGCTAAAGAATTTAGTTGAGGGATGGTCAGATGGGTCAGATGGGTCAGATTCCATTAGGGATGGACAACCCAGTTTTGGTAACCTAGTAACACAAACTGTTTAACAGTCAAAATATGGAAACTGGTTATAGAATTCAAGCATAATAGATACAGCCACATGTACACGCTGCACTAGATTTAAATCAAGACAGATTACCACAGAGGCCATTCTCTACTACATAAGGTAGTCAGGTGATTTGGAGCCAATTTAACCCCAAAATCACACACATTATATCCCTTTTTAAAGTTATTTAGCATACATTCTAAACAATCTTTGAATCCGGCGCACCCATACTTAGCAACGGAGCGTCGTTTCCAACAGAAGCAAACAAACACACTTCCAACAGTCACACCCATTCCCCTTGGCAACAGCACCACGTGGTACAGTTACTAGGCCAAACGCACACAACAAAACATACAGGGAATTCCCGTACACACACAGCTGTTACACCAGTCACTAAATAACTAATACTGTGCCCTTTGGCGAAACTATACAGTCACCCACGCTATAATTCTCAATATTTAAATTACTTGTCTATAACACACCCCAGTAACATCGTCTTTACAAACAGTAGTTATAGTACGGTTAGCATTGGTTAGAGTACAATTTAAAGTCACAGTTCAATTAGTAGTGGTTATGGTGTTAACATACAACATAAATGACAGTTATTAGTAGTTATTTACAGTATCAGTAATTATAATACATGGTGCGCTATGATACAGTTACACACTATTCACACTCTCGCTAGACGGCAGAGCTCACGCTATCTAACAAGATATACACTCTACTACAATCTTTAACACATTTACAGTTTCCCAACTAATCTATTGGACAGTACCTCTAGAGACTACCTAAAACTATTTACATCCGTTTTGGTTAGCCGTCGCTGCCCAAGCACCACATATAGCGAACTAGAGGGCGGAATTTACAACAATTACCCTTTTAGTCTATCTACTCTATCAATAGTCTAGTGGGTTCCAAATTTACACGCCTTCCCACTTAGCCAAGATAGGTTGAGAGCTAGCAAACGAAAATGTACACCAGAGTCTGCTTAGTCTCCCGGTCCCTCCGACCTAGCGAACAAAATATACACCCTAGATACTCTAGTCTAGACAAGACACCGGTGTCCAGCTTGGGCTATTTACACAGGACCCAGCTTCCCGGTCCTCCAAACCAAGATTAAACGGGCTGACTACAGGGCGTTTAATTACGAGCAGTGCGCCTTCGCTCCTTCCCTCCACTGGAGGGGGCCAATTCCATACACAATTCCAAATACAAACCCCTTATGGGCCTACCGCACAATCGGTATCCAATACCTCTAGTGGGTCCACCGTCTAAAACAATAGTCGTCTTACCTCCTCGTTCCTGAACCTGGGTTCACACTCATCGACGGGGACACCCCAGCACTTACTACGTAGAGGCCGATGATCTCCTGGACAACAGACCAGTGGCGCCGAGACGAAGGGAGGTCCACGCAGAAGTTCAGGGGTGTAGCCGTAGAGAACGTGGGCAAAGATAGACCTTCTCACGCCTCTGCTTCTTAGCCATCGTTAACGATGAGCTTTCCGGCCAATTGCACCAAATGATACCGGAGAAACTGACGGAAGCCAAGCACAGAGAAGTGGACACAGGTTTCTTCAGGAAGGAAGAGATCTTTATTCGATTCACCGAACGGGGCTCAGATGGACTAGCGTCACCACAACAAACAGTCTGAGCCCAGAACTGACTGTGTAAATGCATGATATAGACATATAGCTCCTCCTATAGTTAACTCTACCCTTAACTCTACCCACATATACTCCTTACCCAATCTGCTGAACAAAGCCTAACTTCCCTTACATGTTAGACCACATGGCTCACCCAGAACAATGGAGGAGGGGAAGGGTTTTCAGTTCCTGCATTCCTGCACTTGCTCAGTACACTGTTGATTGTATCTTAGCTATGTGTAACTGACTAACTGATACACCAACATACACATATGTCACGTGGAAATCTCGGCCTACTAAATTTAATTTCTACCAAGCTTCCACCACACTGGGAGGAAGTGATCTCACTTCCTCCCAGCTAACACCCGCGCGGGAGGAAGCACCGGGGAGTGTGAAGAGGAGAGGAGGACAGTCAGACCCACACCCACATCAGCCCCAGGCCCCCAGCCAGCAGAGTCCACCCTCCTGCTGCAGGAGGGTAGGAGGAAGCATTGGGGAGTGTGAAGAGGAGAACAGAGTCAGACCCACACTTACATCAGCCTCAGCCAGCAGTCTACCCTCCTGCAGGTAAGAAACAGGAGGGTGGTTAAAAAAAGTGTGTCAGTGTGTCTGTATCTATGTGTACCTGAGTGTTTGTGTGTGTGTGTCTGTCTGTATCTATGTGTACCTAAATGTGTGTGTGTGTGTGTGTGTGTCTGTCTGTC
The DNA here is from genome assembly GCF_036172605.1 of Pelobates fuscus. Classification (NCBI taxonomy): domain Eukaryota; kingdom Metazoa; phylum Chordata; class Amphibia; order Anura; family Pelobatidae; genus Pelobates; species Pelobates fuscus. The sequence continues at coordinate 59,542,207 of NC_086329.1, forward strand.
TGTATCTGTGTATCTATCAGGGTGTGTATCTATGTGTTTGTTTGTATCTGGTTGGTAGTGTGCACCTGAGTTTATGTTTTTGTTATTGTTTTATTCTTTGTTTTTTTTATAGCAGTGCTGCAGCTTTTATGTTCATGGTTTTATAGTGTCTGTGCTTTTGATTTTTATGTACACTTTTTGTCCACAATCATTTTCACCACTTAGTTGATATGCCCCATTTATTTTAGTTTTAGTTGTGGCTCTATTTACATGTTTAAACAGATTGTTAGTTTGTTTTGGTAACTTTGTTGTAATGTATATCTTTTCTATTTGGCGCTGCCTGTCCATGTTGTGTATGTTTTTATCTTGCATAGCCTGTCTTATATTTTATTATGTGCATGGCCCATTTTCGGTCATTTGCATTTATTTTTTAAAGTGTGTTAATTAGTGCAATACATACATTTTTTTTTGTATATATATATATATTGCTAGAGCGCTTACGCTTTCTTTGTTTTCTGAGATTCTCAACTAAAGCTGTATTTATTTGGTGTTAATCTGCCCATAGAATTGATTACTTTATTATTGTTTCTCTACATTTTTACACATATATTTTATTTATATTTAGTTTTTATGTGTATCTGTTTATGTGTGTCTGTATGTATCTGTGTCAATGTGCACCTGAGTGTGTGTGTGTGTGTGTCTGTATCTTTCAGTGTGTCTGTATATTTACATGTATGTCAGTGTGTGTGTATGTATCAGAGTGTTAGTGTGTGCATGTGTGTATCTGTGTATATATGGGTGCCAGATTGCACCTGAGTGTGTATCTCTGTGTGCGTGTAACTGTGTGTCTGTATCTGGGTGTCAGTGTGCACGTGAATGTATGTGTGTGTGTGTAACCGTGTCTGTATATTTCCATGTATGTCAATGCATGTGCCTGTATCTTCTATGTGTGTGCATGTATGTATATCAGTGTGTGTATGTGTCTGTGTGTCAGTTTGCACCTGAATGTGTCTGTGTATATGTGTGTATGTCTATGTATCTGTGTCAGTGTGAACCTGAGTGTATATGAGTGTGTAACTATGTGCCAATATGTGTAACTGTGTGTCTGTGTATTTGCATGTATGTCAGAGACTCTGCATTCACTCTACACACATACAGCATCCTTGTGGGCAGATTCAAGGATGGCCCTGTGGGTGGACTCGTGAGTGGGCTCTGGGGGCCCAGACATTGAACTTTGTCAGGGGCCCCAACATTTCTGATGGCAGCCCTGGACATATATACATTTTGTATAATTATAGTATATGCTGTCACATTACCATGACATTGCCCATACTATGTTACCCTCATTGCAGCCATGTTGCTTCAAACACTAGCATACACACATTAATACATATACACATACACACACTGATACATGTACGTTTATACACACTCAGGCCCTGAGGAGAAAGGCTAAAAGCTAGCCAGGAAAAGGGAAGTGTGTGAGTGAGGGGGAGGGTAAAATCACGGCATGGGAGGTCTTGAGTGAGCGAAGGGGTGGTGTTACTATATATAGATGGCCATTTTCTGTAAGGGGCTCAGCCATCTTAATAATCTCAGCTTGGAACAGCCTCCCTGTGCTGCTGCCAGAGCTTGTTTTCAGCCAGAGCTTCCATGGATATCGATCAGGTACTGGTTGCTCTTCGGGCTGAGGCCCTTCAGGATGGCGGGACGCAGCTGCAGACCCAGCTTCTTCGCCTGCAGGCTGCTGCCGCGGGGGATGCCCATGCTTATAGTGGCCCATGGCAGGAACATCCTCCTGCTCTTTTTAGCCTCTCGCTGGCCTGGTGTCCCCCAGGTGCCGAAGCCCCAGTCTGGCCTCGCGGCCTAGGTGGTCTGCGACCGCAAGGTCCGGCACCCCCGCGGTGGGGGTGTCCACTGCCTCCAGGACATTGGGGAGGGCAGCAGCGGGCCTGGATTTCCCCAGGCAGCTAGCTCAGCCTGTTGGAGCCGCAGTCATCTATGAGGGAGGCTTGTTGTCCTTTCTCGGGGGTGGAGGTGGTGCAGGGAACTTCTCACCCATGTCAGCCACTCCGCGGTGCCTTGAGGGCTGTGTTTATCGATTATGACGCACCCGGCCTCCCATGAGGGAGGCTTGTTGTCCTTTCTCGGGGGTGGAGGTAGTGCAGGGAACTTCTCACCCATGTCAGCCACTCCGCGGTGCCTTGAGGGCTGTTGGCAGTTTAACAACAGCCACTGCAAGTGGGGGGCCATCTGTAAATTTAAACGTGCGTGCTCGGTGTGTGGGGGGAGTCACTCGGCAGAAAAATGCTTCAAGCGGGGTAAACCAGGGGACAAGGGAGAAGCCGTGGGACCTAAAGGGGAAGATGCCAATGGACGTTGGTGCGATGCGCCCATGACTAGGTCGCTATAAGAACCAGGAGGCGGCTGGGCTCCTATTCTGGGTTCGAGAAGGGTTTCTGGATTCCTCATCGGGATAGGGAGCCATCGGTCTCCATCGCAATCTGCGGTCAGTGGGGGATATCCCAGTCATGGTGAGGGCAAAACTGGAAAAGAAAGTGGCCTTGGGGCACATAGCGGGGCTGTTCCATGCTGTGCTATTCTCGCACTTACGGGTTTCACCTTTTGGAGTAGTGCCTAAGAAGGAACAAAGGAAGGTTAGGCTTATTCACCGAAAGGCCGACTCAATGTCGTCATTCACGGAACTCCAGAAGGGGTAGCCCTTCTGGAGTTCCGTGAATGACGACATTGAGTCAGCCTTTCGTTTACTCCCCGTTCACCTTCTGAGTTGCTACTTCGAGGGTAATTACTACGTGGACCTCTGTTTTCCCATATGGTGCTCAATCTCCTGTTTTTATTTTGAATGTTTTAGTATGTTCCTACGGAGGGGAGTGAGGAAGGAGTCTGGGTGTGACTCCATCCTCCACTATTTATATGATTTCCTCTGCGTTGGGCCGCGGAGTTCCCCATATGTTCCCATGTGCTGCGCTTCTTGGAATCAGTCTTGCAGTTCTTCGGGGTTCCGTTGGTACCCGACAAGATGGTCGGCCCCACAACGTGTTTGAGTTTCCTGGAGATAAAAAATTGACTCCGTCACTCGGGAATGTCACTTGCTGGCAGAGAAGGTGGTGGCAGTTTAAAGGGTAATCCAGACGTGGACCCCTTGCTCACGGTGCCTAGAGAGATATCAGCTATGCCTCACTGATGATGCCTTACAAGGCTGAAACGATCGGCTGGGGTTGCTGTATCTCTCGTGCAGAGAGAACTTGCTGGCATTTCGGATCTGGACTGCCCGTATGGGTGGGACCAGTCTGATATGCTTCAGATATGTTCTCTCTGTAATGGCACAAGATGAGCTAAAACCAGCTTGAGTTCTGAGCGGGGACCCACCGAAGGGCAGGCTATTTCAGCTGCTGTCCGTTCTCAGAATACTCTTGCGACCCGTTTTTTGCTTTCCATTATTTTATAGTTAGGATAGCCTAATGCCCATCCTACGAATGCTTAAACTCCTTTACTGTGTTAACCTCTACCACTTCAGCTGGAAGACTATTCCATGCATCCACTACCATCTCAGTAAATTAATTCTTCCTAATATTATTTTTAAACCTTTGCCCCTCTAATTTAAGACACTGTCCTCTTGTGGTAGTTTTTCTTCTTTTGAATATAGTCTCCTCCTTTACTGTGTTGATTCCCTTTATGTGTTTAAACAGTATCCCCCTGTCTCGAGCTATACATGTTAAGTTCCTTTAACCTTTCCTTGTAAGTTGTATCCTGCATTCATGAACCAGTTTAGTAGCCCTTCTCTGAACTCTATCTAAAGTATCAATATCCTGCTGGAGATACGGTCTCCAGTATTGCGTACAATACTCCAAGTGAGGTCTCAGCAGTGTTCTGTACAATGGCATGAGCACTTCCCTCTTTCTACTGCTAATACCTCTCCCTACGCAACCAAGCATTCTGCAAGCATTTCCTATGGCTCTATTACATTGTCTGCCTACCTTTAAGTCATCTGAAATAACTACCCCTAAATCCCTTTCCTCAGATGTTGAGGTTAGGACTCTGTCAAATATTCTTTACTCTGCCCTTGGATTTTTATGTCCAAGATGCAGTATCTTGCACTTATCCACATTAAATGTCAGATGCCACAACTCTGACCATTTTTCTAGTTTACTGAAATAATTTGCCATTTGGCTTATCAACCTTGTAACATATCTTAGTATTATCAGCAAAAAGACATACCTTACTATCAAGACCTTCTGCAATATCACTAATAAAAATATTAAAGAGAATGGGTCCAAGTACAGATCCCTGAGGTAACCCACTGGTGACAAGCCCATGCCTCGAATATATTCCCTCTGTTGCCTGTCACTCAGCCACTGCCTTATCCATTCAACAATATTACCCATTCAACAAAATTGGAATCGAAACGTAAAGGACCACTATAGTGCCAGGAAAACATACTCGTTTCCCTGGCACTATAGTGCCCTGAGGGTGCCCCCACCCTCAGGGTCCCCCTCCCACTGGGCTCTAGGGGGTGGAAGGGGTTAAACTTACCTCTTTCTCCAGCGCCGGGCGGGGAGCTCTCCTCCTCCTCCTCTCCCGTCACCGGCTGAATGTGCATGCGCGGCAAGAGCCGCGCGCGCATTCAGCCAGTCCATAGGAAAGCATTCTCAATGCTTTCCTATGGACGCTGGCGTCTTCTCACTGTGAAAATCACAGTGAGAAGTGCGGAAGCCCTCTAGAGGCTGTCAATGAGACAGCCACTAGAGGCTGGATTAACCCATAGGTAAACATAGCAGTTTCTCTGAAACTGCTATGTTTACTGCAAAAAGTGTTATTCCTAGCTGGACCAGGCACCCAGACCACTTCATTAAGCTGAAGTGGTCTGGGTGCCTATAGTGGTCCTTTAAAGATTGCAGCTTATCAATAAACCTTCTATGTGCAACAGTGTCATAAGCCTTACTGAAATCTAGGTAAGCAATGTCTACTGCACCACCTTGATCTATTATTTTAGTTACCCAATCAAAAAAAATCTATAAGATTAGCTTGGCATGATCTCCCTGAAGTAAACCCCTGCTGTCTCTGATCTTGAAATCCATGTGATTTTAGATGTTCAACAATCCTATCCTTTAACATGGTTTCCATTACTTTCCCCACTACTGAAGTAAGGCTTACTGGCCTAAAGTTGCCCGACTCCTCCCTACTACCTTATTGTGAATGGGCACAACATTTGCTAACTTCCAAACTTCTGGGACTACTCCTGTTAACAATGATTGGTTAAATAAATCTGTTAATGGTTTTGCTAGTACACCACTAAGCTCTTTTAATAGCTTTGGGTGTATTCCATCAGGTCCCATTGGCTTATTTGTCTTTACTTTTGACAGTTGAAATAGAACCTCTTCCTCTGTAAACTCACGTGTAATAAATGACTCAATTATCCTTTTTCTTAACTGAGGTCCCTTTCCTTCATTTTCATCTATAAATACCGAACAAAAATATTCATTGAGGCAGTCAGATAGACCTTTATCCTCTTCTACATATCCTTCTTTTGTTTTTAATCTAACTAATCCTTGTTTTACTTTTCTTTTCTCATTTATTTATCTAAAAAACAGTGTTGTCCCCCCTTTTTACTGACTCTGCTATTTTCTCTTCTGTGTGTGATTTGGAAGCTCTTATAACGTGCTTAGCCTCTTTCTGCCTAATCTTATAGATCATTCTGTCTTCCTCACTGTGGGGTTTTTTATAATTACTAAATGCTAACTTTTTGTTTTTTACTATTTTGGCCACATCTGCGGAGTACCACAATGGTTTCTTGAATTTTTTACTTTTACTGACAAGCCTAAAGCAATTTTATGTTGCCTTCAGTAGTGCAACTTTTAAATAATCCCATTTCTCTTGGACTTCATTTAAATTGCTCCAGTCTGATAATGAGTCCTTTACACATATTCTAATTTTAGAAAAGTCTGTTTTTCTAAAGTCTAAAACTTTTGTTTTTTTGTGGTGTGACTTTTGTGGTGTAATTGTTCTTATATTAAACCACACTGACTGATGATCACTGGATCCTAAACTTTCACCTACAGTAATATAATTTACCAAATCTCCATTTGTTAACACTAAATCTAGTATGGCCTACGAGTTGGCTCCTCAACGACTTGTTTAGAGACAATCCTAGTAGGGAGTTTAGAATATGTGTGCTCCTGGCACAAGCAGCTATGTTTGTTTTCCAATTCACATCAGGAAGATTAAAGTCACCCATGATGATAACTTCCCCCTTCATTGTCATTTTAGCTATTTCCTCAACTAGTAGATGATCTAACTCTTCTATTTGTCCTGGGGGCCTATAAATCACACCTACACGAGTTACTGTGTGATTACCAAATTCTAACGTAACCCAAACGGACTCTATGTTCGCCTCACTAACTTTTATTAGGCTAGATTTTATGCTATCCTTCACATACAGAGACACCCCTCCCCCTTTCCTGCCTTCCCTGTCTTTTCTATATAAAGAGTACCCTGGTATTGCTATGTCCCAGTCATTTTTCTCATTATACCATGTCTCAGAGACAGCGACTAAATCTACACTATCAGTTGCCATTATTGCCACTAGTTCATGGATCTTATTCCCTAAACTGCGAGCATTTGTAGACATGACTCTAAGCTTATCATTTTTTAACACACCTGCTACAGGCATCTTCTGTCCTTGTTTTGGGGGACAATTGGATTGATGTTTTATCACCCTTTTGTCCCCCCCCCCCCTCCCTCCTAGTTTAAATACATCCTAGCAAAACCTCTGAACTGCTCACTTAGAACATTTTCCCTTTTGAGAAAGATGCAAACCATCTTTTTTGTACAGTTTATTTCCATTCCAAACAGAGCTACCATGAGAAATAAAGCCAAATCCTTGCTCCCGACAACATTCACCAAGCCACAAGTTAAAGTCCCTAATACGCATCTGCCTGTCATGCTGAGTGTTATGCACAGGCAGAACTTCAGAGAATGACAGTGTGGAAGCAACCTGCCGTATATCATTGGCAAAAACACTAAAAACTTCCTTAACCTCTCAAACCTCATTGCAAGCCAAGTCATTTGTCCCTAGATGGACAAGTACATCCAATTCGCCTTCCTGCTTTGCTCGCTTAACAATATTACAGATACGTCTCCTGTCTCTGTGAGCAGTAGCTCCGGGAAGACACCTCACAAGACCACCATTGTCCATCTCCACACCTCTTATGATGGAATCCCCCAACAACAACTGCTTTCTATTAGGTCTCACCGTAGTCTCCAAGCCTCTCTCCACAACACCACTAGCCTCAGTGCCTCTCTACACAACACCACTAGCCTCAATGCCTCTCTCCACAACACCACTAGCCTCAATGCCTCTCTCCACAACACCACTAGCCTCAGTGCCTCGCTCCACAACACCACTAGCCTCAATGCCTCTCTCCACAACACCACTAGCCTCAGTGCCTCTCTCCACAACATCACTAGCCTCAGTGCCTCTCTCCACAACATCACTAGCCTCAATGCCTCTCTCCACAACACCACTAGCCTCAGTGCATCTCTCCACAACATCACTAGCCTCAATGCCTCTCTCCACAACACCACTAGCCTCAGTATCTAGAGCAACAGACTGTGCAATATGCCTTTTATCCACAACTCTAAGTCTACCAGATCCTACAGTGATCCATCTGCCATTCCTAGTATGTCTATGCGGCAGTGGCTTTGCAGCAGTTCCAGCCTGAGTTTGTTTACCAGATAATTTACAAATCTCAGACTTCAAAAATACAATCTCCTGCCGCAAGATAGAGAACTGTCTACAGATTAGACAACAACCAAACCTCCAAAAAGTGGAACGTGAAACAAATGCATAGCAACTATTTCATTGAACTAAGTCTGCCATTCCAATGAGGTGAATAATTTAAATCAAACAAATCTTAACTTTTTATTTATCCTCCTGAATACCTCAGATTACCTCCAGTTTATCTCCAGAATATCTCCAACCACACACTTAGAAGCAGCACTTAGATGAAGCAACTAAGCTTTATTAGCCAAACTAATGTCAACAACCCTTATATAACGCCTAAAATCACCACCCACTACGAATGTTTAACACCTGGGTAGGCCTCTGCTTATTTGCAACAATAGCTAATTTAAACAGCAATCAATAGCAATTAGCTAACTAATCAAATCAAATGCCTTATAATTACCAACAGGAAATCAAACCTTGTGCAATCAGTAACCTTTTCCTACAGATGAATCTTACCTGTAACAGTAGAAAAGAAAACTCTTAGCACAACTCTTAGACAGTTGAAGCTTCTGTAAAACTCTCCAGAATATCTCCAACCATACTTAGAAGCAACACTTAGATGAAGCAACCAAGCTATATTAGCCAAGCTAATGACAACAACCCTTATATAACTCCTAAAATCACCACCCACCAGGAATGTTTAACACCTGGGTAGGCCTCTGCTTATTTGCAAACAATAGCTAATTTAAACAGCAATCAATAGCAAGTAGCTAACTAATCAAATCAAATGCCTTATAAATACCAACAGGAAATCAAACCTTCTGTTCTCTCGGGTTGGATACCCCAAAGAAATCTTATCTGACAGAGGCACTCAGTTTACTGCCGAATTAACGCAGCAGCTATGGCATGTCTGCAAGGTTAAGTCTCTCCTTAGCACCCCCTACCATCCCCAGACTAATGGGCTCTGTGAGAGGTTCAACTGGACCCTCAAATAGATGCTCAAAACATTCACCCAGGAAACGACCGGATTCTCCCCTTTTGAGTTGCTCTACGGACGAAGGTACGGGGACCCCTGAACCTGATCCGAGAGAACTGGGAGGGGAAACCGAGAAAGCCGGGGTCCCCATCGTGCCATACGTGCTGGAACTCCGGGACCGAATGGAGCAATTAGCCAGGTCTGTCCAGGCTAATCTCCAGTCGGCCCAGAGGAGACAGAAAGTATGGTACGACCAGGGCGCCGAGCAAGGAGCTTTGCCATAGGGCAGAAGGTGCTGGTACTCAAACCAGTCAAGGCAGACAAACTGCAGGCCGCCTGGCAAGGTCCTTACCAGATTGTAGAAAAGAAGGGGGACACCACATATATAATAGCCAGTTGCCATGACGAAACCCTGAGAAAAACCTTTCACATTAATATGCTTAAGGAGAGACCCGAGGATGTGAGAGAGGACCCGAGGACATAAGAGGAGAGAGAGACCCGAGGACGTGACAGCTATCTGCATCCCCTCACGAGGACCCATCCCAGACTTGCTGGAAAAGAACTCCCACACAGACCTAGTGGCCCAGGTCCAGATAGGGGACCTACTTAATGACACCGAAAGAGAGCAGCTAAATCAGCTACTCCACGCTAAACGGGCTACATTCTCACAAGAACCAGGGTACACTCACCTAACTACACACCAGGAAGATACTCCAGGGCAACAACCCCTACAACAGGCACCCTACCGAATCCCCAAAGTAGTTCGGGCTGGGATGAAAACGGAGATTGAGGAGATGCTCCGACTAGGGGTGATTGAGCCTTCCGATAGTCCCTGGGCATCTCCGGTAGTTCTAGTACCCAAGAAAGACGGAACTACTCGGTTTTGTGTGGACTATCGGAAGCTCAATGATAAAAAAGTAACGGACGCTTACCCTATGCCCAGAGTCGACGAGCTACTTGATCGTATAGCCAGGGGACACTACCTAACTACCGTTGACCTCTGTAAAGGTTATTGGCAAATTCCCCTGTCCCGGGAAGCTATCCCCAAGTCGGCATTCGTCACCCCGTTCAGCTTGTACCACTTCAAGGTAATGCCATTCGGGATGAAGAATGCCCCAGCCACATGCCAGCGATTGGTGGATAGACTCCTGGATGGCTTCCAGGAGTTTGCCTGCGCATACCTGCACGACATAGCGATTAGTGATGTACCGAACTATTCGCTGGCGAATAGTTCCCGGCGAACATAGCGTGTTCGCGTTCGCCACGGTGGGCGAACACATGCGCGGTTCGATCCGCCCCCTTTTCGTCATCATTGAGCAAACTTTGACCCTGTGCCTCACGGTCAGCAGACACATTCCAGCAAATTAGCAGCAGACGCTCCCTTCCAGACCCTCCCACCTCCTGTACAGCATCCATTTTAGATTCATTCTAAAGCTGCATTCTTAGATAGAGGAGGGAAAGTGTAGCTGCTGCTCATTTGATAGGGAAATTGATAGCTAGGCTAGGGTATTCAGTGTCCACTACAGTCCTGAAGGACTCATCTGATCTCTGCTGTAAGGACAGCCCCTTTTTGGGGCTAGAACATCAGTCTGCTTTTTTTTTTTTCTGTGTAATGTAATTGCAGTTGCCTGCCTGCCAGCTTCTGTGTCAGGCTCACAGTGGATACTGTGCCCACTTGCCCAGTGCCACCACTCATATCTGGTGTCACAATAGCTTAAGCTTGCATTTAAAAACAAAACAAAAAAATTCACTGTAATACATTGAATAGCAGTTAGTTGTCTGCAAGCGTCTGGGTGTCAGGCCTTCAGCGTGTACTCTGCCAACCTCTGCAAGTGCACTTTGCCACTCATATCTGGTGTGACTATAGCGTGCCTTTAAGAAGAAAAAATGTTTTTCACTGTAAGCAATTAGCAGTCAGTGTCCTTCCAGGTGGTGTGTCAGGCTTTCAGCGTGTACTCTGCCAACATCTGCCAGTCCACTTTGACACTCATATCTGGTGTGACAATAGCGTGCCTTTAAAAAGCAAAAAAGTTTTTCACTGTAAGCGAATAGCAGTCAGTGTCCTTAAAGCGGGTGTCAGACCTTCAGCGTGTACTCTGCCAACCTCTGCCAGTCCACTCTGCCACTCATATCTGGTGTCATTATAGCGTGCATTTAAAAAGAAAAAAAGTTTTTCCACTGTTATAGATTAAATAGCAGTTAGTTGTCTTCAAGCGTGTGTCAGACCTACAGCGTGTACTCTGCCAACCTCTGCAAGTGCACTTTGCCACTCATATCTGGTGTGACAGTAGCATGCCTTTAAAAAGCAAACAAGTTTTTCACTGTAAGCTAATAGCAGTCAGTGTCCTTAAAGCGTGTGTCAGACCTTCAGCGTGTACTCTGCCAACCTCTGCCAGTCCACTTTGCCACTCATATCTGGTGTGACAATAGCGTGCCTTTAAAAAGCAAAAAAGTTTTTCACTGTAAGCTAATAGCAGTCAGTGTCCTTCAAGCTGGTGTGTCAGGAAATCAGCGTGTACTCTGCCAACCTCTGCCAGTCCACTTTGCCACTCATACCTGGTGTGACAATAGCGTGCCTTTAAAAAGCAAAAAAGTTTTTCACTGTAAACTAATAGCAGTCAGTGTCCTTTAAGCTGGTGTGTCAGGCCTTCAGCGTGTACTCTGCCAACCTCTGCAAGTGCACTTTGCCACTCATATCTGGTGTGACTATAGCGTGCCTTTAAAAAGAAAAAACGTTTTTCACTGTAAGCTAATAGCAGTCAGTGTCCTTAAAGCGGGTGTCAGACCTTCAGCGTGTACTCTGCCAACCTCTTCCAGTCAACTTTGCCACTCATATCAGGTGTGACAATAGCGTGCTTTTAAAAAGAAAAAAGTATTTCCACTCTTATAGATTGAATAGCAGTTAGTTGTCTTTAAGCGGGTGTCAGGCCTACAGCGTGTACTCTGCCAACCTCTGCAAGTGCACTTTGCCACTCGTATCTGGTGTGACTATAGCGTGCCTTTAAAAAGAAAAAAAGTTTTTCACTGTAAGCTAATAGCAGTCAGTGTCCTTAAAGCGGGTGTCAGGCCTTCAGCGTGTACTCTGCCAACCTCTGCCAGTCCACTTTGCCACTTATATCTGGTCTCACAGTAGCTTGCACGCATAGTACCACTAATCCAAAAAAAAAAATGACAGGCAGAGGCAGGCCACCCCACAGGGGCCATTGTGATCGTGGTGCTGTGATTCCCTTTGGCCCTAGAATAATGCCCAGTTTTCAGAGGCCACGTACCCTGAACTTGAAAAGTTCTGAGGACATAGTTGACTGGCTTACACAGGACACCCAATCTTCTACAGCTTCCGCTCTGAACCTTGACGCACCATCCTCCTCCAGCTTAGCTTCGGGCACCTCTCAAGTTACCACTCGCCCGCCCGCCTTCCGCCACCACCAACACTAGCACCACAGCCGCTTCACTTGGTATGTCAGCGGAGTTATTTACACATCCGTTTGAAGAAATGAGTGATGCGCAACCATTATTGCCAGAGGATGTAGATAACAGACATATGTCTCAGGCAGGCAGCATTACACACATGGATGTACGGCGTGATGATGATGATGTTGTACCCGCTGCTGCTTCCTTTGCGGAGTTGTCAGATACAAGTGAAGCGGTTGATGATGACGATGTGTCTATGGATGTCACGTGGGTGCCAGCTCGGAAAGAAGAAGAACAGCGCGAAAGTTCAGATGGGGAGACAGAGAGGAGGAGGAGACGAGTTGGAAGCAGGGGGAGGTCGTCGCAAGGAGCTAGTGGCACAGTCAGACAGCATGCATCGGCACCCGGGGTCAGCCCGACAGCACGCCAATCAACGCATGCTGTGTCCACCACCAGAATGCCGTCATTGCAGAGCTCAGCAGTGTGGCATTTTTTTGTGTGTCTGCCTCTGACAACAGCGATGCCATTTGCAACCTGTGCCAAAAGAAACTGAGTCGTGGGAAGTCCAACACCCACCTAGGTACAACTGCTTTGCGTAGGCACATGATCGCACATCACAAACGCCTATGGGATCAACACATGAGTACAAGCAGCACACAAACTCAAAGCTGCCATCCTCCTCCTGGTCCAGCATCTTCAGCTACGTCAACCACTGCTGTCCTCCTTGCCCCCTCTCAACCATCCGCCACTCCATCTCTCGCCTTGAGCATCTGCCCACAGTCAGGTGTCTGTCAAGGACATGTTTGAGCATAAAAAGCCAATGTCAGAAAGTCACCCCCTTGCCCAGCGTCTGACAGCTGGCTTTTCTGAACTATTAGCCCTCCAGCTTTTACCATACAAGCTGGTGGAGTCTGAGGTGTTCAAGAAATTTGTGGCTATTGGGATACCGCAGTGGAAGTTACCCGGACGAAATTTCTTTGCACAAAAGGCAATCCCCAACCTGTACTCGATTGTGCAAAAGGAAGTAATGGCATGTCTGGCACACAGTGTCGGGGCAAGGGTCCATCTGACCACTGATGGTCAGGTACACTGCGCATTCGGTAAACCTGCTGATGGCTGCCAAGCATGGAATGCGTGGCTCTGCAGAGGAGTTGGTGACACCGCCACGACTTGCAGGCAGGCCTGCTGCCACCTCCTCTACTCCTCCTACTCCATCCTCTTCCATAACCTCCTCGGCTGAGTCCTCTTCTGCTGCTGCGTCTTGCTCCACATCAACGGCACCCCCCCAGCTCCCCAGGTACTATTCCACATCCCGGATACGGAAGTGTCACGCCGTCTTGGGTTTGACTTGCTTGAAAGCAGAGAGTCACACCGGACAAGCACTCCAGGCCGCCCTGAATGCACAGGTGGAAAAGTGGCTGACTCCACAGCAACTGGATATTGGCAAAGTGGTTTGTGACAACGGCACAAATTTGTTGGCGGCATTGAAGTTGGGCAAGTTGACACATGTGCCGTGCATGGCACATGTGTGTAATCTGATCGTACAATGCTTTGTGCATAAGTACACAGGCTTACAGAACGTCCTGAAGCAGACCAGGAAGGTGTGTGGCCATTTCAGGCGTTCCTACACGGCCATGGCTCACTTTGCCGATATCCAGCGGCGAAACAACATGCCAGTGAGGCGCTTGATTTGCGACAGCCCGACACATTGGAATTCAACACTCCTAATGTTCGACCGCCTGCTCCAACAAGAAAAAGCCGTTAACGACTATTTGTATGACCGGGGTGCTAGTACAGCAACTGGGGAGCTGGGAATTTTTTTGCCACGTTACTGGACGCTCATGCACAATGCCTGTAGGCTCATGCATCCTTTTGAGGAGGTGACAAACCTAGTCAGTCGCACCGAAGGCACCATCAGCGACATCATACCATTTGTTTTCTTCCTGGAGCGTGCCCTGCGAAGAGTGCTGGATCAGGCCATAGATGAGCGCGAAGAGGAAGAGTTGTGGTCACCATCACCACCACAAACAGCCTTATCAGCATCGCTTGCTGGACCTGCGGCAACGCTGGAAGAGGATTGTGAGGAAGAGGAGTCAGAGGAGGAATGTGGCTTTGAGGAGGAGGAGGAAGACCAACCACAACAGGCATCACAGGGTGCTCGTTGTCACCTTATCTGGTACCCGTGGTGTTGTACGTGGCTGGGGGGAAGAACATACCTTCATTGAGATCACTGAGGAGGAGGAACGGGAAATGAGTAACTCGGCATCCAACCTTGTGCAAATGGGGTCTTTCATGCTGTCGTGCCTGTTGAGGGACCCTCGTATAAAAAGGCTGAAGGAGAACGACCTGTACTGGGTGTCCACGCTACTAGACCGAATTACAACAAGTCTGAAAGAATGCAGCATTTGCAAAATAAATTAAAAAGTATGCTTTACACAGCGTATAAGGGTGATGTCACAGCACAACGGGAATCTAACAGGGGAAGAGGTGAAAGTCATCCTCCTCCTCCCACGACCACGCCGGCAAGGACAGGATGCTTTAAAGACGTGTTGTTGATGGAGGACATGCAGAGCTTTTTAAGTCCTACGCATCACCACAGCCCTTCGGGATCCACCCTCAGAGAACGACTCGACCGACAGGTAGCAGACTACCTCGCCTTAACTGCAGATATCGACACTCTGAGGAGCGATGAACCCCTTGACTACTGGGTGTGCAGGCTTGACCTGTGGCCTGAGCTATCCCAATTTGCAAAATAAATTCTGGCCTGCCCCGCTTCAAGTGTCCTGTCAGAAAGGACCTTCAGTGCAGCAGGAGGTATTGTCACTGAGAAGAGAAGTCGCCTAGGTCAAAAAAGTCTAGATTACCTCACCTTTATTAAGATGAATGAGGGATGAATCCCGAAGGGACTGACACTGGGCGATACATTCGACTAAAAAAGGCCTGATGAGATGAGCTGCCTTGGGCTAAAAATTGTCCACACGCTGCTGTATTTCAGCTCTGAATGCCGGTTGACTTGCGTGACTTATCCACCACCAACTAGGGTTCAAGCCGCAATGTTTTAGGGCACTTTCTGCCTGGGAAACAAACATCAATTTTTATGGCCGCTACTACGGCTGCAACAATACCTAATTTTTCAGGCATGTGTACATGCCTAATTTTTCGGCCCTCTGGTGCTGCACTGTGGCTTCAAAAACCAAACCAAAAAAAAGGCACATAACAGGGATTAAAATGACACAAATGGTGTGTTAAGTAGTACTATTCCTATCTGGTGGCACATTAGATTGCACGCGCAGTGCCCCAAATTTGAAGTAGGAGGACCGACCAAGCATCTTTTTCCATCTCCCGGTTCCTAAAATCAATGCCATATACATGTCCCCTGATAGGGCGCCAGCTCGTTATTCTCTTGAGCACCAGCTCGTTATTCTCTTTTTCACTTCACTAGGGACACTTTACTGCACTATGGGCACTTAGACCCACTCTTTGTCTTGCACACTGTTATTCCTAGCCAGCATCTGTGATGGGAAATCAGGCAGTCATCTAAACGTTTAGATTGAGCTTTAGCTTAGAACACCCTTGAAGGTGTTTAAGGAGATTAGGGCTAGTTTAGAGGATTCTTCTTAGACCTCTCTGGGTCTTTATAGCCCTTCTACCTATCCAGCATTTCTGGAAACTAGCTAAGAAAAAGGGTGTCTGTGTGTCTGTGATACATTTAACTGTATATCACCTTATTGACACTTTATTACTCCGGTCTCCATACTCTCTGCGGGAATTTCCTTGCCCCTGCCAATATTATATAATAGGTAATAGTATTACCATTATTACACAATTAGGTCTCTGAGGACAGGTGTCAATCCATATCTGCCAAGTGACCCTATGTAGAGGGAACAGTCCCTATTCTGCTCTGTGTCAGTGTGTATCAGGGGCTCTGAGGACAGGTGTCAATCCATATCTGCCAAGTGACCCTATGTAGGGGGAACAGTCTCTATTCTGCTCTGTGTCAGTGTGTATCAGGGGCTTTGAGGATAGGTTTCAACCCATATCAGCCAAGTGACCCTATGTAGGGGGAACAGTCTCTATTCTGCTCTGTGTCAGTGTGTATCATGGTCTCTGAGGACAGGTGTCAATCCATATCTGCCAAGTGACCCTATGTAGGGGTAACAGTCTCCATTCTGCTCTGTGTCAGTGTGTATCATGGTCTCTGAGGACAGGTGTCAATCCATACCTGCCAAGTGACCCTATGTAGGGGGAACAGTCTCTATTCTGCTCTGTGTCAGTGTGTATCAGGGGCTTTGAGGACAGGTGTCAATCCATATTTGCCAAGTGACCCTATGTAGAGGGAACAGTCTCTATTCTGCTCTGTGTCAGTGTGTATCATGGTCTCTGAGGACAGGTGTCAATCCATATCTGCCAAGTGACCCTATGTAGGGGGAACAGTCTCTATTCTGCTCTGTGTCAGTGTGTATCAGGGATCCTTAGGATAGGTGTCAATCCATATCTGCCAAGTGACCCTATGTAGGAGGAACAGTCCCTATTCTGCTCTGTGTCAGTGTGTATCAGGGATCCTTAGGATAGGTGTCAATCCACATCTGCCAAGTGATCCTATGTAGGGGGAACAGTCTCTATTCTGCTCTGTGTCAGTGTGTATCAGGGATCCTTAGGATAGGTGTCAATCCATATCTGCCAAGTGACCCTATGTAGGAGGAACAGTCCCTATTCTGCTCTGTGTCAGTGTGTATCAGGGATCCTTAGGATAGGTGTCAATCCATATCTGCCAAGTGACCCTATGTAGGGGGAACAGTCCATATTCTGCTCCCCTGACCTCAATCCTATTGAGAACCTTTGGAGCATCATCAAGCAAAAGATCTATGAGGGTGGGAGACAGTTTACATCCAAACAGCAGCTCTGGGAGGCTATTCTGACATCTTGCAAACAAATTCAAGCAGAAACTGTCCAAAAACTCACAACTTCAATGTATGCAATAATTGGAAGGGAATTGAAGTATCATGGTGGGGGAGAATAAATATTATAAAATTCTATATATACCCAAAGTGGGTGTATCTCTTCCGCATGCTACCCCTTTACTGCTCAGAAAGCTGGCTATCTTTAGCACAATCAATTATTAATACATTTATTTGGGGTCAAAAACGTCCTAAATTAAGTAGAAACCATTCAAAATTAAAGATAAAATCGGGTGGACTGGGAATCCCACAATTAAATCATACTTGGAGAGTTTGTAACATAGCACAAGCAATAATAACCCAATCCGATTTAGCAAAAGAACAAATTTGGTTTAAAATGGAACAGAGTCTACTTAACGATGAAATAAAGGAGGATATATATTCTCTTTTCTGGAAGACAGACCATAGAAAAAACCTTAGACAGGGTAATTATGATAAGGGCTTGATCCTAAACAATTTAATCCCCATATGGTATAAATTAAGAAAAGATCTAGACTTACAAGACAAACTGCTTACTAGCATTGATTTTAGACAGCTGCAAAAAAAATATAATGGATCTAAACATCCAGAGCTGGATCAATGCAGGGGTTAACAAAATCAACAATATAATAGATAATGGTAAGATAAAAGATTTTAATACTTTAACAGACGAATATAAGCTACAAGCTAAAGAGATATTTACCTATATGAGAATTAAGGGGTATCTTAAAGAGCACTTAATAAAAAATTATTCAGCGAAACATTTAATACTGGAACAATTATTAAAAGACCATACTATTATTAAAAAGTTAGTCTCAAAGTGTTTTAATTTAATCGGAACTGACCCGGAAGAAATTATTGGCCTAGTGATATCAAAATGGGAGAAGGAAATAGACAATAACATAAGTTACGATGACTGGATGAAAGCACTGAATTTGACCATAAAAAATGTACACTGTCTGAACTTAGTGGAACTCCAATACAAAATCATGAATAGATGGTATTTAACGCCAGATAAACTTGCTAAAATGTACCCGGATGCATCGGATAAATGCTGGCGCTGCGGGGAACATAAGGCAGGAATGCTACATATATGGTGGGAATGTGGTGAGATAAAAAGATTTTGGGATATGGTAACTATGAATATGGAATCATGGACAGGAATTAAAGTCGACAGGAAACCACAGTTATTTCTGTTACAACTATATATGTCTCAGAATTTGGATCAATATGTTGTCCTGATAGTCCATACACTGTTAGCAGCTAAAATATCAATTGCTAGGAAATGGAAAGCCAGAGAAATCCCAATATGGGAGGAAGTAAAATCACAATTAATCTATCAGTTGAAAATGGAGATAGGGATAGTTAAAGAACCAAGTACTTTGAAAAACTGGCTAGGTATCATACAGGAAAATTAGTCTATAGATAAACCCTGCTTACATTTGATATAAAGATAGCTAGATGCTATAATAGGAATGTAAAATTACTAAATTAAAATCTAATCTGACTCAAGAGAGCCCTCAGTCTGGACTTTTTGTTTATCTTTGTTAATGTAAAGTCAATGTTTTGTATGTTAGATATGTATACACTTGAATTTTTTTATCACGTAATTGCAATATGAGAAAATGGTAATGCATATTATGCTGTATATGTTTTATATAATAAGAAAAAGAATAAAATATTAAATAAGTAAAAAAAAAAGAGACTTGTGAAGCTGCTATCAAATAAGGGGTCCTATGTTAAAATGTAACATGACCTGTTAAAATGGTTAAAATGTTAAAATGTTGTTATAAGTTTGATTGAAATACAGTCAGTTCCATAAATATTGGGACATCGATACAATTCTAATCTTTTTGGCTCTATACACCACCACAATGGATTTGAAATGAAATGAACAAGATGTGCTTTAACTGCAGACTTTCAACTTTAATTTGAGGGTATTTACATCCAAATCAGGTGAACGGTGTAGGAATTACAACAGTTTGTATATATGCCTCCCACTTTTCAAGGGACCAAAAGTAATGGGACAATTGGCTGCTCAACTGTTCCGTGGCCAGGTGTGTGTTATTCCCTCATTATCCCATTTACAAGGAGCAGATAAAAGGTCCAGAGTTCATTTCAAGTGTGCTATTTGCATTTGGAATCTGTTGCTGCCAACTCTCAATATGAGATCCAAAGAGCTGTCACTATCAGTGAAGCAAGCCATCTTATTCTGAAAAAACAAAACAAACCCATAAGAGAGATAGCAAAAACATTAGGTGTGGCCAAATCAACTGTTTGGAACATCCTTAAAAAGAAAGAACGTACTGGTGAGCTCAGCAACACCAAAAGACCCGGAAGACCACGGAAAACAACTGTGGTGGATGACCGAAGAATTCTTTCTCTGGTGAAGAAAACACCCTTCACAACAGTTGACCAGATCAAGAACACTCTCCAGGAGGTAGGTGTATGTGTGTCAAAGTCAACAATCAAGAGAAGACTTCACCAGAGTGAATACAGAGGGTTCACCACAAGATGTAAACCATTGGTGAGCCTCAAAAACAGGAAAGCCAGATTAGAGTTTGACAAACAACATCTAAAAAAGCCTTCACAGTTCTGGAACAACATCCTATGGACAGATGAGACCAAGATCAACTTGTACCACAGTGATGGGAAGAGAAGAGTATGGAGAAGGAAAGGAACTGCTCATGATCCAAAGCATCCCACCTCATCAGTGAAGCATGGTGGTGGTAGTGTCATGGTGTGGGCATGTATGGCTGCCAATGGAACTGGTTCTCTTGTATTTATTGATGATGTGATGGCTGACAAAAGCAGCAGGATGAATTCTGAAGTGGGCAATATTATCTGCTCATATTCAGCCAAATGCTTCAGAACTCATTGGACGGTGCTTCACAGTGCAGATGGACAATGACCCAAGCATACTGCAAAAGCAACCAAAGAGTTTTTTTAATGGAAAGAAGTGGAATGTTATGCAATGGCCAAGTCAATCACCTGACCTGAATCCGATTGAGCATGCATTTCACTTGATGAAGACAAAACTGAAGGGAAAATGCCCCAAGAACAAGCAGGAACTGAAGACAGTTGCAGTAGAGGCCTGGCAGAGCATCACCAGGGATGAAACCCAGCATCTGGTGATGTCTATGCATTCCAGACTTCAGGCTGTAATTGACTGCAAAGGATTTGCAACCATGTATTAAAAAGTGAAAGTTTGATTTATGTAAATGGATGATGGATGTAAATACCCTCAAATTAAAGCTGAAAGTCTGCATTTAAAGCACATCTTGTTTGTTTCATTTTAAACCCATTGTGTTGGTGTATAGAGCCAAAAAGATTAGAATTGTTTCAATGTCCCAATATTTATGGACCTGACTGTAGCTTTTGATTTCAGTAAATATGCTGCAAACACAACAAATGACAATTTTCAGTTCAACCTACAACCTATAAAGTGTTTTGAAACTTACTGTGCGTAATAATTTTGGAACAGTGCATTGTAAGTTTTTTTATGTTTAAAATAAATACTGTTATCAGTAGGAGGTTTGTTCAATAAAATTTGAATTGTACTCTTAATAGTTGATAACATGAGAATTATGCTGACTGTTATTTACATCAATTAAAGAAATGGTGATAAAAGCACCATGGGAGGGACTCACCAGAAACCAGGGTCCCATCAGGAAACCTCACCAGTTCACGATCGACAGGACATCTGCTGAATCAACCTCAGACTCTGATACCCAACACCAACCTGAAACCACAAGACCCTTTGTACATTTTTTAGAGAGAGGCAACACTTCAACAGGCATAACTACATGCCAGCAGTCCAGACAAGAGTTCGAACCCAACGACACACCACTCGACGTGGACAAAGGGGCAACACATTCTGGGGCAAGAGGCAGACCTCAACGTCGGAGATAATACCCATCTTTAACCTCTCTACATGTGTTTTGACACAACAAGAAAATATGCTACTCATGAAAGGACTGTCATTTGTACCGACCACCTCTCCAGACCCATTATCACAGGAAATTAAAATATATACAATTAAAATATATACATTTGGTAGATCTCTACGGCTAAATGACTTCTTCAGCAATACTCCAACGCCACCCAGTGGCGTCTTCAACAAATTCAAACCCAAAAGTTAATTTGACCCCCTGCCTAATCAAGAACTGAAACGTTGATCCCCTTGGGCAGATGCCTGAATAAAAGCTAAGTTTTTTTAATGCTATTTTCAAAGTCCTTGGAGTGCAATCATTACACTATTACTATTATTTGGCTGTTAAGCATCGGGCTTTAACTATTAATCCAGGAGTGCAAGCAATTTGAATTTTACATATACATATATATATATATATATATATATATATATATATATATATATAGTGATGTCGCGAATATGAAATTTTCCGTTCGCGAACAGCGAACGCGAACTTCTGCAAATGTTCGCGAACTGGCGAACCCGGCGAACCGCCATAGACTTCAATAGGCAGGCGAATTTTAAAACCCACAGGGATTCTTTCTGGCCACAATAGTGATGGAAAAGTTGTTTCAAGGGGACTAACACCTGGACTGTGGCATGCCGGAGGGGGATCCATGGCAAAACTTCCATGGAAAATTACATAGTTGATGCAGAGTCTGGTTTTAATCCATAAAGGGCATAAATCACCTAACATTCCTAAATTGTTTGGAATAACCTGCTTTAAAAGATCAGGTATGATGTTGTATCGATCAGGTAGTGTAAGGGTTATGCCCGCTTCACAGTGACAGACCAAACTCCCCGTTTAACGCACTGCAAACAACCACAAACAGTCCATTTGCACAACCACAAACTCCCCATTTGCACAAGGTTGGATACCAAGCTAGCCATGTCCAGTTCCTTGCCCTCACTGATGTCATTGAAGGTCTCTTCCTCCACCCAGCCACGTACAACACCAAGGGTCCCCGAAAGGTGACAACAAGCCCCCTGTATTTTCTTTAAATGTACACTACCGTTACACCAGATAATGTATAATAAACACAGGTTACTGGCTATGGGAGGGGGGTAATGTATAATAAACACAGGTTACTGGCTATGGGAGGGATAATGCATAATAAACACAGGTTACTGGCTATGGGGGGGGGGTAATGTATAATAAACACAGGTTACTGGCTATGGGGAGGATAATGTATAATAAACACAGGTGACTGGTTGTGGGGGATAATGTATAATAAACACAGGTGACTGGTTGTGGGGGATAATGTATAATAAACACAGGTTACTGGCTATGGGGAGATAATGTATAATAAGAACAGGTTACTGGCTGTGGGGGAATAATGTATAATAAACACAGGTTACTGGCTATGGGGGAGATAATGTATAATAAGCACAGGTTACTGGCTATGGGGGGATAATGTATAATAAACACAGGTTACTGGCTATGGGGGATAATGTATAATAAACACAGGTTACTTGATATGGGGATAATGTATAATAAACACAGGTTACTGACTATGGGGGGATAATGTATAATAAACAGGTTACTGGCTATGGGGGATAATGTATAATAAACACAGGTTACTGGCTATGGGGGGTAATTTATAATAAAAACAGGTTACTGGCTATGGGGAGGATAATGTATAATAAACACAGGTTACTGGCTATGGGGGGGATAATGTATAATATACACAGGTTACTGGCTATGGAGGATAATGTATAATAAACACAGGTTACTGGCTATGGGGAGGATAATGTATAATAAACACAGGTGACTGGTTGTGGGGGATAATGTATAATAAACACAGGTTACTGGCTATGGGGGGATAATGTATAATAAACACAGGTTACTGGCTATGGGGGGTAATGTATAATAAACAAAGGTTACTGGCTATGGGGGGGATAATGTATAATAAACACAAGTTACTGGTTGTGGGGGGATAATGTATAATAAACACAGGTTACTGGTTGCGGGTGGATAATGTATAATAAACACAGGTTACTGGCTATGGGGGAGATAATGTATAATAAGAACAGGTTACTGGCTATGGGGGAGATAATGTATAATAAACACAGGTTACTGGCTATGGGAGGATAATGTAAACACAGGTTACTGGCTATGGGGATAATGTATAATAAACACAGGTTACTGGCTATGGGGGGATAATGTATAATAAACACAGGTTACTGGCTATGGGAGGATAATGTATAATAAACACAGGTTACTGGCTATGGGGGGTATTGTATAATAAACACAGGTTACTGGCTATGTGGAGGATAATGTATAATAAACACAGGTTACTGGCTATGGGGGGATAATGTATAATAAACACAAGTTACTGGTTGTGGGGGGATAATGTATAATAAACACAGGTTACTGGTTGCGGGTGGATAATGTATAATAAACACAGGTTACTGGCTATGGGAGGATAATGTATAATAAACACAGGTTACTGGCTATGGGGAGGATAATGTATAATAAACACAGGTTACTGGCTATGGTAGGATAATGTAAACACAGGTTACTGGCTATGGGGATAATGTATAATAAACACAGGTTACTGGCTATGGGGGATAATGTATAATAAACACAGGTTACTGGTTGCGGGTGGATAATGTATAATAAACACAGGTGACTGGTTGTGGGGGATAATGTATAATAAACACAGGTTACTGGCTATGGGGGATAATGTATAATAAACACAGTTTACTGGCTATGGGGAGGATAATGTATAATAAACAAAGGTTACTGGCTATGGGGGGATAATGTATAATAAACACAGGTTACTGGTTGCGGGTGGATAATGTATAATAAACACAGGTTACTGGCTATGGGAGGATAATGTATAATAAACACAGGTTACTGGCTATGGGGAGGATAATGTATATTAAACACAGGTTACTGGCTATGGGAGGATAATGTATAATAAACACAGGTTACTGGCTATGGGGGAGATAATGTATAATAAGCACAGGTTACTGGCTATGGGGGAGATAATGTATAATAAACACAGGTTACTGGCTATGGGAGGATAATGTAAACACAGGTTACTGGCTATGGGGATAATGTATAATAAACACAGGTTACTGGCTATGGGGGGATAATGTATAATAAACACAGGTTACTGGCTATGGGAGGATAATGTATAATAAACACAGGTTACTGGCTATGGGGGGTATTGTATAATAAACACAGGTTACTGGCTATGTGGAGGATAATGTATAATAAACACAGGTTACTGGCTATGGGGGGATAATGTATAATAAACACAAGTTACTGGTTGTGGGGGGATAATGTATAATAAACACAGGTTACTGGTTGCGGGTGGATAATGTATAATAAACACAGGTTACTGGCTATGGGAGGATAATGTATAATAAACACAGGTTACTGGCTATGGGGAGGATAATGTATAATAAACACAGGTTACTGGCTATGGTAGGATAATGTAAACACAGGTTACTGGCTATGGGGATAATGTATAATAAACACAGGTTACTGGCTATGGGGGATAATGTATAATAAACACAAAAAAAATGTATGCAGCTTCAGAATTAATCTAAATTGTATGCTATCTAGGAGGTGGGAGGGTCTGGGAGGGAGGGTCTGCTGCTGATTGGCTGGAATGTGTCTGCTGACTGTGAGGTACAGGGTCACAGTTTACTCAATGATGACGAATAGGGGGCGGACCGAACATCACATATGTTTCTCCATCTCTGGCGAACACAGTATGTTCGCCAGGAACTATTCGCCAGCGAACCATTCGGGACATCACTATATATATATATATATATATATATATATATATATATTAATATCAAAATACACTTAGAATGAAATTATATAATTATATATATATATATATATATATATATATATATATATATATATATATATATATATATATATATTTCCTGGCTAATCATGGCAGCATATACACATGGGTTAGCTCCTCCCCTTACAGCCAATAGCACAGAATTTAAACAGATTCTAAAAAAGGAGGATCCAGAGATGAGTCCCTCAGTCTTTTTCCTGTCCTTACAGCCTTTAGGAAGGGAGCTCCTTAGCTCCCTTTAGATATCAAGTACTCTGTATACTTTGAACTACTTTAAATTAGTTTCTAGGTCTCCTATTCCTCATGTCCGGTTTGCATTAACACCTGTCCTGGGGTACCTGAGACCTATAGGGGACGTCCTGGCTTTGATCAGGGTGTCCTTCACTCCGTCCTCCATCCTCCCAGCTTGCATTGCCCGGATCACAGAGAGGACGCTCGTGCATGCGCAATGCGCTCAGATTGCTTTTTGTCGCCAGAATGCAGTTTGGGTAAGGTCGCGAGGTCGCTGCGGCTATCTTTAATGTGGGCAAAACCCGAAAATGGCAGGTAAATTGCCGAAAACGCAGGTACTATTTAAAGTACTATTTAAAGAAACCTGGAACTCGAAGGAGGTTGGTGTGGTAGCTGTACTTGTGCAGTTTAAAGTTGTATTAGCTTGGGAAGAAACAAGTTAAGACTCTGGAAATTTGTGCCAGGATTTTTCTATCCTTTGCCACAGTTTTGTGTATTTTTTATATTTATATCACCTTCTCTGTGATATTCTGGTTGATTTAATCTGAGAGAATTATTTTTTAATTTCTTTGTTGTAGTAGCCCATCATGAGCTCTCCTGGTAGGAACCCCTTACCCTGTTTGGATGAATCCAGTAATGGAGAACAGTCTGTTTCATCTCCCCCACGTAAGAGGAGACAAAAGTAAGACCCCTGTGCAGGATGTGATGGAAAGGTGATGGAAGGCAAACATCTGTGCCTAAACTGTCTGCAGAAAGTGGCCGCTCCATCATCCTTAACGCCCACTCAGTCGCCAGATATCCTGGCTTGGAGCAGACAGGAGGTGGCCCAGGGCATCTCAGAGGCCATGGAGGCAAGTAAGCAGTCCGTGAAAAGGTCTAGACAGAAACAAGTATCCTCAGAGTCATCAGCCTCAGAATACCATGATTCACCTGAAGAATTTCAGATCCTCGATCAGGTTTTTTCTAGTGAGAACGAAGAAGAGTTCTTTTCGGAATATCTAGATGCCAAGATGGTAGATAAACTTATCCTGAAGGTAAGAAAGACCCTTGAATTACCAGAAGAAATTCCTAAACCTGAAAATTCCGATAAGCACATTGCGGATCTTAGGAAGCAGAAGCTTTCCTTCCCTCTTCACAGAGCCATTAAGGAATTGGTTACCGCAGAATGGGAAAAACCTGATAAAAAAGGTTCCGTTTCAGGGTAGGCTATCCAGGCTTTACCCTTTGGAGGAAAAAACTTCCAAGAAATGGACGACACCTCCAAAGGTTGATGCTACCATCTCTAGGGTAGCCAGGAGAACTAGTCTACCACTGGATAGTTCAGCTTCTTTGCGGGAACCAATGGATAAGAAGTTGGATTATGATCTTTCCAAGATATATTCGGTGGGTGGAACAGGATGCCATCCAGCTGTTTGTCTTACAGCAGTATCCAGAGCCATGAAAAGTTGTGTGAAAGACCTGGATACAGATATAGAGAGAGGAATGGAGAGAACGGACCTCAGAGATGCTATCTGTGATCTTAGGATAGCTACTGAATTTGTCACACAAGCAGCACTGGATATCACCAGGATCTTCTCCCGCACCATGACTCTCTCGGTAGCAGCAAGGAGAGCTTTATGGTTGCATTTTTGGGGTGCGGACTCCTCCAAGGCCAATTTATGTTCCATACCTTTTGAAGGCGAGCTTCTCTTTGGGAAGACCCCAGAGGATTCCATTAGAAAAGCAGCTGAAGGGTGTAAAGTATTTTTACCCCAAGAAAAAAGAACAAGGAGACCAGGCTCCTCTTGGTCAGAGAAGCGACCTCCTAGGGATCAATATTTTCGGGATACTCGTAGCTACCAACCAGGTATAGAATTCAGCCGGAATAATAATTGGCTTCACGTTCTTCCCAAGGTAGAAATCCTTCCTTTCGTGCTGGAGGCAAGAACCTCTGACTATCGGTTGGAGGTGGTTGCTCGACTTTCCCTCTTCAAGAGAGTTTGGGCACAAGACATACAAGATTCCTGGGTCAAAGCAATAATTCAAAGAGGTTACAGGTTAGAATTCCTCAGAAGACCCATGGGCGACTTCTTCATACCCACAGGTCTGCCCAAGGACAAGGGCAGAAGCAGGGCTCTGGGAGACTATGTTCAGAACCTCAGGTCCCAAAGGGTCATCATTTCAGTTCCAGAAAAGGAATGATTCCAGGGTCACTATTCACCTCTGTTCTTAGTCCAGAAAGACAAGGACAAGTGGAGACCTATTCTAGACCTGCGGAGGATCAACAGGAGACTACTAGTCAGATCCTTCAAGATGGAATCTATAAGATCCATCTCCCCAGCTATCCGGAAGGCGGATTGGCTCATATGTATAGATCTAAAGGATGCCTACTATCACGTCCCAATAGCCAAGGAACATCATTGTTTTCTCAGATTTAAAATAGGAGAAGACCACTTTCAGTTCAGAGCACTTCAATTTGGCCTGAGCACAGCACCCAGGAGCTTTTTCAAAGGTATTGGTCGTTCTTATAGAAAGATTGAGGATTCAGGGAATCTCTCTGTTTCATTACCTAGACGACCTACTTGTCAGGGTACCTGAAGTCTCTACCTCTGAGAGAGGTAGAGACTTAGAAGTTTATCCGTCCAAAAGGGCTGTTTCCTCCGTCCCTCGGATCCACTTCCTTTTGTAACACGACGCCCAGCAGTCGACGTCATGACGCCAACCCGGACCGACCTGTCACTCAATTGTCTGGAAACTAATCAGGACTCGTCGGAGGCGTGTCTACTCTCCTGAGCCAGGGTATTTAACAGTGCTTCTTCCATTTGCTCATTGCCCTGTCGTGGTTCTAGCCTGTCTAGTCACCCAGCGCTCTTGTATTCCAGTTATCCTTTTGGTTCCGACCCGGCTTGTTTGTATTACTCTGCTTATCTCTGTTACCCTTTGACTCGGCTTGTTCCTCGCTTACCTGTCTTCTCGTTCCCTCGACCTCGGCTTGCCTTTGACCATTCTCTCTATCTCCGTACGTTAGTCCGGCCATTCTAAGGTCCGGTATACGTACCTTTCTACTGTCTGTACTCTGCGTGTTGGATCCCTGTCCCGATCCTGACACTACTATTGGTAGCACCAAACGTCCAGATGGTGGTACTACACAAGAATTTTGAGCTATCAAAACTTCATCGATTCGGCTGGTTGATGAATCTACAGAAGAGCAGCCTCATTCCATCCCAGAGGATTACGTTTCTGGGGGCGAATTTCGACACTCTCCGGAACTCTCTCCCTTTCACAAGAAAGGATACAGAGGATTTTAAGCTTCATCTACAAGATTTTATACCTTCGTATGATAACAGCAAGGAAATACTCGCAACTTCTGGGCAATCAAACTTCTTCTATAGGACTAGTAAGGTGGGCCCAATGGCACCTCAGAGTTCCTCAGAGGTCATTCCTGAACCAGTTCAACCGGCCAGTTATGGATTGGAATCAACCCTTGAAGATCTCTCCATTGGTGGCTAATAAGGGAGAATTTGGAAAGAGGATTCCCTTTGTTAGAACCCAATTGGGTCCTATTAACGACAGATTCCAGTGCTCATGGCTGGGGTGCCCACTGTCGGGACCAGATGACTCAAGGTCGATGGAACAGAGAGGAGTCAGTTTTTCCGGGAAATGTTTTGGAATTACGTGCCATCCACAGAGCACTCATACACTGCAAGAGGATCATGAAGAACAGGTGGATATGAGTCCAGTCCGACAACCAGGCCGCAGTAGCCTATGTCTCTCATCAAGACGGAACTCGCAGCCAACTGTTGAAGAGGGAACTACAGCCCATCATGTGTTGGTGTCAGAAAAATATTCAGTGTATTTCTGCAGTACACCTCCAAGGGGTTCAGAATACCATGGCAGACTACCTGATGAGCCGTGTGACAATAGACAAGAGTGAGTGGCGTCTAAGCCCCGAAGTATTTCAGGAGCTGTCTTTAATCTGGGGAACTCCACAGATAGACCTAATGGACTCTTTAGTGAAAAGAACACTGAGGATAAATGGATCATTTTCCAACAAATATTAGAAAGGTACATTTCTCAGTATGTACCATTGGGAAATAAGTATAAAAGAAACAAATTAAAACCAATGTGGCTTAGTAGAGAAGTAAAACAAGAGATTAAAAATAAGAAAAGGGTATTTAAAGCATTTAAATCAGACAAATCAGATGCATCTTATAAAAGATATAAGAAAGCAAATAATGCGTGCAAAAAGGCAATTAAACTTGCTAAACTTCAAAATGAAAAAATGATAGCTAAAGAGAGCAAAACCAACCCCAAAGCATTTTTTAAGTACATAAATTCCAAAAAAACCACAAATGAAAGTATAGGTACACTTAAAACTGAAACGGGGGTGTTAGTTAATGAAGACCAAGAAAAGGCAGGAATTCTAAATAACTATTTCTCCTCCGTATATATTAAAGAAGAACCCATGGGCAATAGATGTGCAAATGATTGCTACTAAAAACTTGCAGAATAATTGTAATTGGTTAACTCAAGACAATGTGCTGCAGCAACTAAAGAAAGTTAATATAAACAAAGCTCCAGGGCCTGACGGTATCCATCCACGTGTACTTAAGGAACTAAGTGTAGAAATAAGTGAACCTCTGTTTTTAATCTTTCAAGATTCTTTTCTTTCAGGAAGTGTTCCGGAGGATTGGAGGAAGGCAGGTGTGGTTCCTATATTCAAAAAGGGTTCAAAATCCTTGCCTGGAAATTATAGACCTGTGAGCTTAACTTCTGTGGCTGGTAAAATATTTGAAAGGTTATTAAGGGATAATATTCAAGAATTCCTTGAGAAGAATATGGTTATCAGCAAAAATCAGCACGGTTTTATGAAGCACAGGTCATGTCAAACTAACTTGATTGCGTTCTACGAAGAAGTTAGTAGAAGTATAGATCAGGGTGTTGCAGTGGATGTGATCTATTTGGATTTTGCCAAGGCATTTGATACAGTTCCACACAAAAGATTAGTGTTCAAACTCAAGGAAATCGGTCTCGATGAAAATGCTTGTTCTTGGGTAGAACATTGGCTTAAAAACAGAATACAAAGAGTTGTCGTTAATGGTAAATTTTCAAGCTGGACAGAGGTGGCAAGTGGTGTCCCTCAGGGGTCTGTTCTGGGACCCCTTCTATTTAACATTTTTATAAATGATCTTGAAGACAGCATTGAAAGTCATGTTTCAGTGTTTGCAGATGACACAAAACTTTGTAAAATAATACAATGTGAGCAAGATATTACTTTGCTGCAGAAGGATTTAGATAGACTGGAGGACTGGGCACTCAAATGGCAGATGAAATTTAATGTTGAAAAATGCAAAGTTATGCACTTCGGCGTAAAGAATACACAAGCAACGTATACCCTTAATGGAAGTGAATTAGGGATAACAACACACGAAAAGGACTTGGGAATTGTTATAGACAACAAACTATGCAACAATGTGCAATGTCAATCAGCAGTGGCCAAGGCCAGTAAGGTATTGTCATGCATGAAAAAGGTCATTCATCCTCGGGACGAGAATATCATTTTGCCTCTCTATAAATCACTGGTAAGACCACATATTGAATATGCTGTGCAATTTTGGGCACCTGTTCTAAAGAAGGATATCATGGCACTAGAAAAAGTGCAGAGGCAGGCTACAAAATTAATAAAAGGAATGGAACATATCAGCTATGAAGAAAGGTTAACAAATTTAAACCTATTTAGTTTAGAAAAACGTCGCCTGAGAGGGATATGATAACATTATACAAATATATTCGGGGCCAATACAAACCATTGTGTGGAAATCTATTCACAAACCGGACTTTACATAGGACACGAGGCCATGCGTTTAGACTGGAAGAAAGAAGATTTCGTCTAAGGCAAAGGAAAGGTTTTTTTACTGTAAGAACAATCAGGATGTGGAATTCTCTGCCTGAAGAAGTGGTTTTATCAGAGTCCATACAGATGTTCAAACAGCTACTAGATGCATACTTGCAAAGACAGAATATTCAAGGATATAATCTTTCAATGTAGGGTAATAACTGCTTGATTCAAGGATAAATCTGACTGCCATTCCGGGGTCAAGAAGGAATTTTTTGTCCTAGCTTGTTGCAAAATTGTGCTTCAAACTGGGTTTTTTTTTTTGCCTTTTGGATCAACAGCAAAAAACAGGTGTGAGGAAGGCTGAACTTGATGGACGGAAGTCTCTTTTCAGCTATCTAACTATGTAACTATGACAGCTGGCATGTCTGATGCGGTTATCAGAACTCTCCTGCTTGGTGGGTCCTCCTACTTCAAATTTGGGGCACTGCGCATGCAATCTAATGTGCCACCAGATAGGAGTGGAGTGTTAAGTAGTCCTATTCTTATCAGTTTAATCCCTGTTATCTCCCATATCAGGGGAAGTGTATATAAGGCATCGATTTTAGGAACTGGGAGGTGGAAAAAGATGCTTGGTCGGTCCTCCTTCTTCAAATTTGGGGCACTGCGCGTGCAATCTAATGTGCCACCAGATAGGAGTGGTGTGTTAAGTAGTACTATTCTTATCAGTTTAATCCCAATGTCACGACTACTAGTATGGTCCACCACGCAGAAACTATGTAAACATATACATAGGCAAGAAAAGGAAAATAAAAGGACAGAGCGTAAACCGGACCTTAGAATGGCCGGACTAATATGCTAGAGACAGAGAATGGTCAAAGGGAAAGCCGAGGTCAAGGAAGCCAGAAAATACACAATACCGTTTACACAAACCAAGTCAGGGAAACCAGAATTCAGAATAACCAGGGAAAAGCCAAGATCAGGATACCAGGAAATCAGATTTACGATGATAAAGCACTCACAGTAAACCACGACAGGGCAAGGTACTGGGGTGAGCTAGGGATTTAAATATCACGCTGCGGGCCGGCAGCCGCGACACCCTGTTACGTCCCCCTCATCAGGCCTTTTTTAGTTGAATGTATCACCCACTGTCAGTCCCTTCGGGATCCATCCCTCATTCATCTTAATAAAGGTGAGGTAATCTAGACGTTTTTGACCTAGGCGACTTCTCTTCTCAGTGACAATACCTCCTGCTGCACAGAAGGTCCTTTCTGACAGGACATTTGAAGCGGGGCAGGCCAGAAGTTCTATCGCAAATTGGGATAGCTCAGGCCACAGGTCAAGCCTGCACACCCAGTAGTCAAGGGGTTCATTGCTCCTCAGAGTGTCGATATCTGCAGTTAAGGCGAGGTAGTCTGCTACCTGTCGGTCGAGTCGTTCTCTGAGGGTGGACCCCGAAGGGCTGTGGCGATGCGTAGGACTTAAAAAGCTCTGCATGTCCTCCATCAACAACACATCTGTAAAGCGTCCTGTCCTTGCCGGCGTGGTCGTGGGAGGAGGAGGATTACTTTCACCTCTTCCCCTGTTAGATTCCCATTGTGCTGTGACATCACCCTTATACGCTGTGTAAAGCATACTTTTTAATTGATTTTGGAACTGCTGCATCCTTTCCGACTTGCCGTAATTCGGTAACATTTCAGGCACTTTCTGCTTATACCGGGTGTAGCGGAGAGCTGATATCCCACAGCTATTCTCCACTTAAGATCCCAGTGTGGCTCAGGAACAAGTATTATAGATCCATAGAGTAGTATTTACAGCAGGTAAAACAATACAGCAATATCCCAACAGCACTCCCAATAACTGGACGACACACAGTATCAGGAGCAGAACTGAAATCTTTAATCACACACTTTCTTATAAAGGGTTCTCCCTTGCAAGGGAGGCATTTACAGTAATTAGTACAATAGCCAATAGTACAGTAGTTACCTCCCATACCTCTCCTCCCCTCAGTGTGACACATAATCCACTTATAACTATTACACTTTTACCCCGATTCTGGATGTACCCCAAAACAGCCTGGTACAGTTATTTAAATGGTATCCCCTGGTAGCCCTGATCTGGGTGACTAACATATCCAAAATTCACCCAGATCGGACCAGGGGTTCGGGAGTTAGGTGGAGGGTGTAATTTGACCGACCGCACACGAGGTGGTATCCGGAAAGGGTTCCATGCATTTTGGCCCTGCAGTCAGTCTTCGTTCGGGAGATAAAATACATTGAAAATACTGCCATCCACGGTTAACTTTCCCTTCATACGAATCCCCTCGTTCGGTACTTTAAAACTACCGAACGGGGTTCTGATTAACCTTCCCGTTCGGGAGTTATGGAGCTCTGGAGGTCTCAGCGGTGTTCGGGTAATCGAGTGGCCGATTTGAGTTCCAGACACTCGACGACCAAACACCGCTGAGATTTTCATGCGTAAGATGGCCGCCGCCACGTGTACGCATAGCGAATGGCGGCCACCCAGATACATCCATAAAGAGCCTGTTAACTTGCGGTCAGAGAAAGTGTGAACCTTAATAGCTGACACACTTCTCTCTGGGGTGGTCCCTCAGTTCGGTAGTTTTCGTTCGTATAGCGCACGGATGGAAACTACCGAATAACATACGATTAATACATAGAAATACCATAGCAATGTGAAAAAGACTACACGAATAACATACTGAACACAGTTACATAGGAATGTTACAGGACAGGCTTAATGCATTCCGCTACACCGGGGGTCTAGTAGCGTGGACACCCAGTACAGGTCGTTCTCCTTCAGCATTTTTATACGAGGGTCGCTCAACAGGCACAACAGCATGAAAGACCCCATTTGCACAAGGTTGGATGCTGAGCTACTCATGTCCTGTTCCTCGTCCTCAGTGATCTCACTGAAGTTTTGTTCTTCCCCCCAGCCACGTACAACACCACGGGTACCAGATAGGTGACAACGAGCACCCTGGGATGCCTGTTGTGGTTGGTCTTCCTCCTCCTCCTCAAAGCCATATTCCTCCTCAGACTCCTCTTCCTCACAATCCTCTTCCAGCATTGCCGCAGGTCCAGCAAGCGATGTTGATAAGGCTGTTTCTGGTGGTGATTGTTACCACAACTCTTCCTCTTCATGCTCATCTACGGCCTGATCCAGCACTCTTCGCAGGGCACGCTCCATGAAGAAAACAAATGGTATGATGTCGCTGATGGTGCCTTCGGTGCGATTGACTAGGTTTGTCACCTCCTCAAAAGGACGCATGAGCCTACAGGCATTGCGCATGAGCGTCCAGTAACGTGGCAAAAAAATTCCCAGCTCCGCAGAGGCTGTCCTAGCACCTCGGTCATATAAATAGTCGTTAATAGCTTTTTCTTGTTGGAGCAGGCGGTCGAACATCAGGAGTGTTGAATTCCAACGTGTCGGGCTGTCGCAAATCAAGCGCCTCACTGGCATGTTTTTTCGCCGCTGGATATCGGAAAAGTGCGCCATGGCCGTGTAGGAACATCTGAAATGGCCACACACCTTCCTGGCCTGCTTAAGGACGTTTTGTAAGCATGGGTACTTATGCACAAAGCGTTGTACAATCAGATTACACACATGTGCCATGCACGGCACCAGTGTCAACTTGCCCAAATGCAATGCCGCCAACAAATTTCTTCCGTTGTCACAAACCACTTTGCCGATCTCCAGTTGGTGCGGAGTCAGCCACTGATCCACCTGTGCATTCAGGGTGGACAGGAGTGCTGGTCCGGTGTGACTCTCTGCTTTCAGGCAAGTCAACCCCAAGACGGCGTGACACTGCCGTATCCGGGATGTGGAATAGTACCTGGGGAGCTGGGGGGGTGCCATTTATGTGGAGCAAGACGCAGCAGCAGAAGAGGACTCAGCCGAGGAGGTTATGGAAGAGGATGGAGTAGGAAGAGTAGAGGAGGTGGCTGCAGGCCTGCCTGCAATTCATGACAGTGTCACCAACTCCTCTGCAGAGCCACGCATTCCATGCTTGGCAGCCGTCAGCAGGTTTACCCAATGCGCAGTGTAGGTGATATACCTACCCTGACCATGCTTTGCAGACCAGGTATCAGTGGTCAGAGGGACTCTTGACCCAACACTGTGTGCCAGACATGCCATTACTTCCTTTTGCACAATCGAGTACAGGTTGGGGATTGCCTTTTGTGCAAAGAAATTTCATCCTGGTACCTTCCACTGCGGTGTCCCAATAGCTAAAAAATTTTGGAATGCCTTAGACTCCAGCAGCTTGTATGGTAAAAGCTGACAGGCTAAGAGTTCAGTCAAGCCAGCTGTCAGACGCCGGGCAAGGGGGTGACTTTGTGACATTGGCTTCTTACGCTCAAACATGTCCTTGACAGACACCTGACTGTGGGCAGATGAGCAGGAAATGCTCAAGGCGGGAGACGGAGTGGCGGATGATTGAGAGGGGGAAAGGAGGACAGCAGTGGTTGACATGGCTGAAGATGCTGGACCAGGAGGAGGATGGCGGTTTTGAGTTTGTGTGCTGCTTGTACTCATGTGTTGATCCCATAGGCGTTTGTGATGTGCGATCATGTGCCTTCGCAAAGCAGTTGTACCTAGGTGGGTGTTGGACTTCCCACGACTCAGTTTCTTTTGCCACAGGTTGCAAATGGCATCGCTGTTGTCAGAGGCAGACACACAAAACAAATGCCACACTGCTGAGCTCTGCAATGACGGCATTCTGGTGGTGGCAATAGCATGCGTTGATTGGCGTGCTGTCTGGCTGAAATGCACACGCATGAAGGAAACTGACTGCTATTATATTACAGTCAAAAAAGTCTTGTTTTTTTTTTAAATGCAAGCTATTGGGACACCAGTGAGTGAGTGGTGGCACTGGGCAGGCCCTGAAACGCACACTCGTGAAGGAAACTGACTGCTATTATATTACAGTCCAAAAAGTGTTTTGTTTTTTTTAAATGCAAGCTATTGGGACACCAGTGAGTGAGTAGTGGCACTGGGAAGGCCCTGAAACGCACACTTGTGAAGGAAAATGACTGCTATTATATTACAGTCCAAAAAGTTTAGTTTGTTTTTTTAAATGCAAGCTATTGGGACAACAGTTAGTGAGTGGTGGCACTGGGCATGCCCTGAAACGCACACTCGTGAAGGAAACTGACTGCTGATATATTACAGTCTTAAAAAATTAGTTTTTTTTAAATGCTAGCTATTGGGACACCAGATATGAGTGAGTGGTGGCACTGGGCAGGCCCTGAAACGCACACTTGTGAAGGAAACTGACTGCTATTATATTACAGTCAAAAAAGTATTTTGTTTTGTTTTTTAAATGCAAGCTATTGTGACACCAGTGAGTGAGTGGTGGCACTGGGCAGGCCCTGAAATGCACACTCGTGAAGGAAACTGACTGCTGATATATTACAGTCTTAAAAATTTAGTTTTTTTTAAATGCTAGCTATTGGGACACCAGATATGAGTGAGTGGTGGCACTGGGCAGGCCCTGAAACGCACACTCGTGGAGGAAACTGACTGCTATTATATTACAGTCCAAAAAGTTTTGTTTTTCTTAAATGCAAGCTATTGTGACACCAGATATGAGTGGTGGCACTGGGCAAGTGGGCATAGTATACGCTGTGAGCCTGAAACACACGCTGGCAGACAACTAACTGCTATTCAGTCTATTACAGTCAAAATTGTATTTTTTTTTTTAAAATGTACACTACTGTTACACCAGATATGAGTTGCACTGGTGTGACACTGTGCCCTGGCAGGCCCTGAAACGCACACACGTGAAGGAAACTGACTGCTGATATATTACAGTCTTAAAAATTTAGTTTTTTTTAAATGCTAGCTATTGGGACACCAGATATGAGTGAGTGGTGGCACTGGGCAGGCCCTGAAACGCACACTCGTGGAGGAAACTGACTGCTATTATATTACAGTCCAAAAAGTTTTGTTTTTTTTAAATGCAAGCTATTGTGACACCAGTGAGTGGTGGCACTGTGCAAGTGGGCACAGTATATGCTGTGAGCCTGACACACACGCTGACAGACAACTAACTGCTATTCAATCTATTACAGTAAAAAGTTTTTGGTTTTTTTTAAATGCAAGCTATTGGGACACCAGATATGAGTGAGTGGTGGCACTGGGCAGGCCCTGAAACGCACACGCGTGAAGGAAACTGACTGCTATTATATTACAGTCAAAAAGTTTTGGTTTTTTTTTAAATGCAAGCTATTGTGACACCAGTGAGTGAGTGGTGGCAATGGGCAAGTGGGCACAGTATATGCTGTGAGCCTGACACACAGGCTGGCAGGCAGGCAGGCAACTGCAATTACATTAGACAGAAAAAAAAAGCAGTCTCATGTTCTAGCCCTAAAAAGGGCATTTTTTGGTGCTGTCCTAACAGCAGAGATCAGATGAGTCCTTCAGGACTGTAGTGGACACTGAATACACTAGCCTAGCTATCAATTTCCCTATCAAATCAGCAGCAGCTACACTGTCCCTCCTCTCACTAAGAATGCAGCTTCACAATTAATGTAAAATGGATGCTGTCCAGGAGGTGGGAGGGTCTAGGAGGGAGGGTCTGCTGCTGATTGACTGGAATGTGTCTGCTGACTGTGAGGTACAGGGTCAAAGTTTACTCAATGATGACGAATTGGGGGCGAACCGAACAGCGCATATGTTCGCCATCCGTGGCGAACGCGAACAAGCGATGTTCGCTGGGAACTATTCGCCAGCGAGCCATTCGGGACATCACTATCGGTCAGTCATTTCCTTGGAAAAGGGTGGTTTGGGCACATGGTCTTAGCGTGAGCTCGGTAACAGCCTCCTGCAGTGAAATTGTTGCACACCTGTGCCTTTCCGAAGAAGACTATCGGCCTACCAAGTTTATCTTTTAAGCCTTTCTGTTCTTTTCTGCTAGTGCTAGGGGCTGCATAACTAGTGGTGGGAAAACTGGGCTCGCTGAGGCACAAGTTGGTAGTATGCGAGTTTGAAGCGCAGATTGCGCAAGCTGGTGGTACTAGCAGGCAAAGTAGCGACAGAACATATCGGTGTCCATATGACTCCAATCAATTCTTATGTTAAAGTGTGCAAATGTTGGCGCTGCCTTGGCTGGAAAAGACTTGTGGTAGTCATAAAAATTGGAACCATCGTACTTGTTTCCCAGATCTACCAACTTGAGCATATACAGGTCCAGTTCCTCTCTACGTGGTGGAAAAATAAAGTATATAACATAGCTATATAGGTTTTGTTTTCCACTATGTCCTGTGATGCTATAAGTAAGGACATGAGGTTTACATATTTTCCCTCAAGAATATCTTTCTTGATGTTGGGAGGAACCATGTGTGCTGGTGTGATAATGTGTGTATCCGAACCCTGTGCACTTTGTGTACCTGTGGCATTTCCCTGTGAGACGGTTTAGTTGATAACTTGTGCAGGAGGGATATCTGGGGGACACACTGTGGCTGGTGCTGAAGTTTCCAATGTTTCCACTCTTTGATTTAAGCTGTTGATCGATGCGAGCATAGCTGTCATAGTGGTCTGTGATATGCTCTTGAGAGCTGGACCCTGGCTGCTGATTATCTGTGCTGGTCATCATAATCCTGTACAATTCTGCTTTCCTTGCAGTGCCCGGGAACTGTATCCCCCTACGCCTGAGTTCTGCGGTGATCTTTGGGATTGTCCATGATCTTAGTGAACAGGGACTAGAGGGGTCTTGACTTTCTCCTGCTGTAGGGTCAGTAGTTGGAGTAGGAGGTCTAGCTGGCGTGCTGGTAAGGAGAAGCCATCTGCTTGCTCTGATGCATGCAACATGCTATAATGAGATTTAGACGTGAGTCTTGTCTTGCTATAGTTATCACAACTTGCATTTAACTTGCTTCTTTAAATGCCAGGTGGTGAAGATCTTAACTGTTAGTGGGATGGTGAGGCCCTGCTGATGCCAAGTGGCTGATAGAGGCGCTATCTATGATTTGGCCCTGTGCTGTGCCAATTATCATTGGTAACTTCTCTATGGTTGTGAGTGCTTTAAGATTGATTTAAGTGATACATACCTGGATCAACTGTTGGTCCTCTAAGGGGTGGCCGGTATGGATGATTACTTCTGGATCTAATGGATTAAGGGAATGAAGTGACTTTTGTTTAATTTCACGTGTGTTAAGTGTGACTTTAACTTTTATTAGGGTAAATTATTGTTTGTACTTGTGAAGTATTAAGACCTTTGTGCCAAGGTAACGTTGCCCAGTGATAGTCTTATTGTATGTTTGTGTGCCTACTAGCATAATCTTAATTCTAGCATTTGCTTGTGGTACGTCTATGATGTTTTAGGAAATTAAATATGTGTTGGTTATCCTGGTTAACGTGCGTCTGAGAGTGTGTATGACTGCCTTCACCTTTCAACTTGTGCCGCTTACTGTAATGGTGTAGTATGTATGTATTGAAAACATATATGGATTGGGAAGTTTTTTAACTTACTGATTTGTACTTGTGAACTGAAGACGTATTCAGCTATGTGATAGTAACCGTTGCTATGGATATTTAGATGATGGGATTTCTAACTGGAATAGATTCGAATGATCATGATTAGTGCTTTCCTGCGTTTACTACGTAGTTACTTTATTGTATTTCCTTTTGTAAGCGATCCTAACCTTATTTTTAGTTTAACGTGCCTAACCCGGTTATATTGTGACTTCCAAGCACCCCCCCTACCCGCTGTATAGAACCGTACTAGTTTTTTAACGTATCGTATGTAACTGAAATTCCCAATGACAAGATGTAATTTAGGGGAGTATTGCTCTGAATTCTGGAATACATAATTACTGTGTGAGCATAGTTTAGATAAGGCACTGTAACCCTGCTTGTTACCCCCAGAATCCTCAGAGAAACAGAACAAAACTTGGTTAAGCCTATTACTCTGTTACTCTTGATGTGGATTAATTTAGAAATAAACAAATATGTTTAAATGTCTATCTGTTCCTGTCCAAATCTGAGATGATTAAATTGCGTATACGCAGAAGTAAACTCACACTGACACATGGAGTTCAGGTTAAAAGCACTTCAGAAAATTTAATACAATCTGGTTGGAAAACAGTTGTGTAGATCTTTTTAAAAGCAAAATGACATCATCATTGAATATCAGATAATAACAAATAAACATCATTAATTGGATTAAACGTTATGTGACTATATCAGTGTCCACCCATCAATATTATTAATTGGCTCAGGGATTTGAGTGACCAGCTAGGTGTCCTCCCACCGGGAGGTGGTATTGTTCTGGACAAGGGTGTGGACAGAAGGCTCAGGCGCCATCTTTCCCAGCATGAGGTTTACTCGGTGGAAAGGGGGGCTTGAGCGTCATTTTACACAGTCAGTGATATCGGGCCTCATGTCCAGGTGCAAGGTCTCTTATGAATAGAACATTTCATTACTACTGTGTTCTCGTGGCCTTCAAATTATACTATGTTGCAAGTTAGGGGAAAGTCAGTAAAGTCAGCAGTTCCTGAGTTAATCATGTCTTTATAGAGAATACAGTCTTTGTCTATTGTATTAGATGTGCTGGGAAATTCTGTCATGTAATGTAGTTTTAAAATGAACAAGTTAGGTTATGAGGACAAAATGGAGGATTGAAGAAGTCAGGTTAGGAGGACAAAATGGAGGATTCACAGTATGCAGTTAAAATGGAGTTAGTACAATAATTCAATACAAGTTCAATAAAGATTTTTAATAATTCTACATCAGTCCCCCCTATGAAATGTTAATATTCTAAGAGATAAAAACTTTATTAAGTTAGTATCAGGAAGACGTGTTAACCCAAGGCACAGAAACCCTATGAAGTAACGGTTCTTAAAGTCTTCTTAGTTCTTCAGAGGGACATCATAAATAGACAAGCTTACATTACCATATGGACTTGTGTTATCTGGAATATAGGCACAAGTAGTCATGGTGACAGGTAAACGTTGTTGGTTGCAATAGGTATAATAAATGCAAATCAAAATATTATTATTATTATTAGCAGTGACGGTTGGGAAAATGGACTCAAACTTTCCTTTTACTGCAAAATCATCTGGTACCCCCCTTGGCACACCTATGGCATCAATATATATATATATATATATATCAATCAAACTTTCCCTTTAGAGGGGTGCTCCTTTTTATGTTCTGAAGCATGAATGTGGTGTGTCAAGAGTACCTTGTCATGTATTATGTGTATTGACATAATAACCTTGGCTAGGGTGTAGTATTAAACCTGTCCCACGCTACATCAGCGTAGGTGGACTCGGATCATTTAGTCAATATTAATATCACCACAAACTCAGGATGGGCAAATAATCCTGAGGAAGCTTGGCATTTGGATCCCTTCAGCTTCACGAGGTCTCCTTTTGGGGTCCTCGGCTTTCCATCGATGGCAGGTGGTCAGGCAT
Organism: Pelobates fuscus; assembly: GCF_036172605.1. Taxonomy (NCBI): domain Eukaryota; kingdom Metazoa; phylum Chordata; class Amphibia; order Anura; family Pelobatidae; genus Pelobates; species Pelobates fuscus. The sequence goes on from NC_086329.1 coordinate 59,583,548, forward strand.
TATTATGGCCATCAAACACCTACTTGCTGGTATCTTTTTATTTAACAAGTCATTTTTTTCTTTAGAGTCAAAAGTGTGTCAAAATCAACAAATGTCACTTCTCATGTTGCAGAGAGAGTCTTGAATCTGGAACAATGAATCCACTGAGTGATCTCTGCAACTTTCACAATGCACTATTGGGTATATGGTCTTGGTTGTCACATTGATGACCGGCTAGGCTTCTGGCCATCCTGACAAAATGTCTATGATAACTAGTGCATATTTGACCCAGTAGCTCTTTGTCATCTGGATTCTTGAAAGGGATATTGAGAGTTAGCTAGGTGCTTAGGGGTATTTTAGAGATCAAAGAGTTCATGAGGGTCTTGGATAGGTATAAAGTTCCATGGGCTCACTGCCCAGTACATGTTTTTGGGTAAACAGAGCTTAAGAGCGTTGGAGTACAGCCCGTCTTCAAGGGTTGCCCCTTTCTGTTTTTCCAGCTTTGTATTTCTTCAGGGTCAGTAGCTGCTTGTCATTCTTTCAGAAGCTTGAGATCTGTAGGTAGGATCTACATGGTGAGTATAGAAGTTTCTTTAGCGGACACCATTCTGTCCACTTCCCTTGGTGCACTTGTGGCTTGGTTGGCAGCTTTTAGTCAGCTGAGTGGTGCTTCTTATCTTCCAGATTGATCCAAAATAATGTGCTGCACCCAGGGCATGTCTTGAGTCAGTGTAGATATTGGCATGTCTTCCTTCAGGCATTTTGTATGCCACTGAGAAGGCTGTCAATTCAGCGTCTTGAGCAGATGTGAGTGAGGAAAGTGAAGGTGCTTGACGTACCTGATCTTCTGTAGCAACAGCAAATCCAGTATGGTACCTTTCCTCTTTATCCGCAAACAGAGTGGAGTCAGGATCTGGTAAAGCTACTGCATGCTCTGTTGAAAGGTGTCTTGTTTCTTCTTTCATCTGTTCAAAGCAACCATGAGGAGCAGTAGAAGAGGTTTCCTCACCTATTTCTGTGTGAGATTGGGGGGTATTTGTCTTTCTATTCACAGTTCTCTTGCTGACCCCCCTCTGTAGAGATCTGTAAATTGAATGTTCATGTTTTGTTCTAATGAGTCAGGTTCCTTTCATGAGATTTCTGGGGACTTAGTGTAGAAAAAAACATGAGGGACAGCCACCTCCCTTACAGGTGTCTTACTTCCATGGGAATCTGGGTCAGGACCGCACTATTTCTTTGAGAGTGCCCAAAACAGTTCTTTCATGTCTGAATAATTTTAATTTTTCGTTAGTGTGGTATTCCCCCCTGGGAAGTGGCGGAAGAGTGGCCAGAGCAACTTTTCTTCAAAATATAATGTTGTCAGGTAGAGGCAGAGTCGTCTATGAGTGGAGGAAATTGGTAAGAAATAAGAAGGGAGGAAGCATATAAAGGATATAGATATGGTGGTGGGGAGATGGAAGAATGAGTAGTGGATAGAGTGAGAGGGAAGAAGGTGGAGTAGGAGGAGGAGAAGGCGGAGTAGGAGGAGGAGAAGGAGGAATAGAGGAGAAGTAGGGGGAGAGAGGAGAAGGTGGAGTAGAAGGAGAAAGTGGAGTAGAGGGAGGAGTAAGAGCAGGAAGAAGGAGTAGGAGGAGGAGAAGGTGGAGTAGAGGAAGGAGTAGGAGGAGAAAGTGGAGTAGAGGGAGGAGTAGGAAGAGGAGGGAGGAGTAAGAGCAGGAAGAAGGAGTAGGAGGAGGAGAAGGTGGAGTAGAGGAAGGAGTAGGAGGAGAAAGTGGAGTAGAGGGAGGAGTAGGAAGAGGAGGGAGGAGTAAGAGCAGGAAGAAGGAGTAGGAGGAGGAGAAGGTGGAGTAGAGGGAGGGGCAGTAGGGGAAAGTGGGGGACTGTAGATGAAGGGGAGGGATCGGTGGGAGGAATAAGCGGGGGTGGGCAGGTAAGGGAGCAGACAGGTGATGTAGCAATGGAGGATACATCAGAAATCAAGACTAGGTAGAAATGCAATGGAGGCTGCAAATAGCCCATGTACAACAACTATTAACTGGCCCTAAGCTTTCCCTAGAGAAAAATAATAAAAGGCTAACATGCTCATCTTGTCTCCACAAGCCTCGAACGTTTCACTCCCATGGGTGGCCCATGATGGCTTGCCCACCACTTCTCCACACGGGGCCTTGTGCCCGCGGAGACAGACGCTATCCCTAACTCTCGTTCTTAATTTAATAATTTATATCTAACATCTCAAAATGTAATTCCCACCTATATCACAAATATACGTTATCACAATTTTATGTCTCGTAAATGGGATAAAATTTATTCTACTCTTCACTGATAATGTATTTTTAAAACATACAAAATAGACAAATAACATTGCCTTCTGCAAAATAAATGGAAAAGATAATGGAGATTTTGTTAAGCTTATAAATGGCTATACATTAATTCACATTTCTTGTTCTCCAGTTTCTGGCTGTTAATGACAATGTACAATGTAATAGAGCAGCAGGGAATGCTAGCAGAATGCTTGGTTGCATAGGGAGAGGTATTAGCAGTAGGAAGAGGGAAGTGCAGAGTACTGGATACAGTACTGGAGACCATATCTTCAGAAGGATATGGATACCTTAGAGAGAGTTCAAAGAAGGGCTATTAAACTGGTTCATGGATTGCAGGGTAAAATTCACCAGGAAAGGTGAAAGGATCTTGACAGGTATAGCTTGGTGAAAAGATGATAAAAGCATTTTAAATACATAAAGGGAAACAACACAGTAAAAGTGGAGACTATATTTAAAAGAAGGAAAACTACCATAACAAGAGGACATAGTCTCAAAAATAGAGGGACAAAGGTTTAAAAATGATATCAGGAAGCATTACATTACTGAGAGGGTAGTGGATACATGGAATAGCCTTCCAACTGTAGTGGTAGAGGTTAACTCAGTAGAAGTGTTTAAGCATGCGTGGGATAGGCATAAGGCTAAGCACTTGCTGCTAGTAACAGATCTAGAATTAATATACTATAATGCCCAAAGTCTCAATTCCTATGCATATGCAATAATAAAATATCTGGGCTTACAACAAAAATTATGTTAGTCAGTCTTTTAATCTGGAGGCAAACATTATCCAGTAAAAACATTTTGAAACCAATCCCTAATTGTATTACCATTTGTTCAAGAAATCTTGGTTTATTAGAACTTTCTTTTAGTAAATATTCTTTAAGATAACCCCTCTTCCATCATGTTACCAATTTTTTTTTTTTTTTTTTTTTTATAATCTAACGTAACAACTTTGCATATTCCCTCTATCCACATTGCATAGTATTGCAACAAATCACACTTGCCTTTACATTTTTAACTCGTCCAAATAATTCTCTATCCCTGCATCAGATTCACTTTCCTAACCTTCGTAATAAACACTGAGCTGTACTCCAACACGATCCTATCAACTTCAATTAAAATAACAAACTACACAATTAGAATATTTTCTAGCAAAAAATTCCATTGTTAAGTCTTAACAGCAGCCTCTGAATAATTTTACTGAACGCAGAACTGAAAAACCAGGAATGTCACCCCTCCCTCTCCCCCCTAGCGTCTCACAGAAGGCAAGGAGGGAGGGGTGAGGAGAGAGAGCCAGCATGAAGTTTTTTTAACCATGTCAGCGCTGGAAGGACAGTTACGTTACAATTATTGCAAGCAAAGAGACACAAAAACACAACATTTAATACTCTTCAGTGAAACTCAATACAAAACCCCCACCCTCTACCAGGGTAATGGCTAACACAAAATACAAAAACAATTATTATAATATACATACATTCTTAACCCTTTGTGATCTAGTTCTTCCTCAACCCTACCTTCCTGCTGAATAGCATTGTTACTCTGTACCAGTAAGCTTGCTTTCTTCTCTGTCAGTAATCTACCACATGAAGGCACAGCAATTTTACACACTTTAGCAATCTCTATCTTCAACTAGATCACACGCGCTAGCCAGCCCTTATTGGGCTTTTCTAACCCTGTTCCATTCCCCTCCTATACAGGCGTCCCAGATATAGGGGGAAAAGGTTTTAAACAGTGTCTACAATGGTGGACTGACACTCGAGAGGGGTGGGTCCCCCCCCAGTGCGTCTTCCCAAAACGTAGACTAGTCACTAATTGGAGGTGAGAAGTGTGTGACCAATCACTTCTCTCACAATAGAAATAGGAGAGGATAGAATAATAATATAGGAAGTATAGAAAAGGTAAAGAGTAAGGAAAAATCCTTAGGGACAGACACAGGAGTTCATGAGACTCCTAATTAAACAGACAAGACAACAATACAGTTGAAATACAGTGCATGCATCACAGTTCAAATGAAATCAACAGTAATCCCTTTCCTTTACTCGTGTGCTTACTCCAAAGTCACCTCCCTCAACCTCGTAGTGTCCCCGCTCGGAGAATGACTTTCATAAGTCTCACTACCAGCGGCCACGGAAAACAACTGACACCGGTCCGAGTTCCGTCAGCCTCCCTCTGCACAGCAGTCCACAAGAATGTGGCCACCTCTATCCTCACTCCCGTAGTGCCCCTATAAAACCCACTTATAAGTCTCACTACCACGTGATGCGGAAAACAAGCAATGCCTACTTGAATCCCCCCAGGAAACAGAGTCCCCTGCCACAAGACTAAGTCCCCTACCACAAATAAACAGAAAACTGGAATTCCACCAGCCCCAGCGCTCAGGGTTGTGGTTACCAAAAGAAAACTGGAATCCCCCCAGCCGAAGCTGAGGTTTACCAAAACTGGAATCCCCCCCAGCCTCAGCACTCGGGGCAGTGGTTACCAAACTTGGAATTCCACTAGCCCCAGTACTCGAAACTGTGGGTTACCACGTGCACAATGAGGCTAGCTGGGCTCTCAAAGTGTCACAAGAAGGATCACAGGAAATTATGAGTCTACACAAAATCCACAGTTCCAACAATCCCCTTTTTCCTTACAGCCACAGCCACGAGGCTCCTAAAAGAGGTAAACAGGCAAAGAAGACCCCCAGGAACGCATCCACAGGTCAACCCCCCTTTTTCCCTACAACCACAGCACCGTGGTTCCTAAAAGGAGTAAAACAGGTAACAGAAGACCCCCAGGAACGCATCCACAGGTCCACCCCCCTTTATCCCAAAAGGGGTAAAATACAAACAGATAAACAGACAAACCGAAGACCCAGGCAAGTCCCCTCAGGTCCACCCCCCTTTATCCCAAAAAGGGGAAAACAAGCAAGACAGAACCCCAGGCAAATCCCCTGCAGGTCCACCCCCCCTTTATCTCAAAATGGGGAAACAGGCAAACAATTCAAACACAATTCAAACACACCCAGGCAACAGATAGACTAAAATTGCAGGTAAACAAGTGAGTAACGAGACACCGGGCAAGATATTACCTGTCTTTGATGTCCTCCCGGGAAGCAGTCACAGACACGTGGACGGGTCAATCAAAGGGGCCGGAACATACCGGTGGCTCTGCAGAAGTCTCTACCGTGTACTTGGAGGTGATCAGTCTCCCTTCCTACCCCCAGGATTCCCCCGTCCAACAGCATCTTCCTTAGGACGGCTCACCGGCCAGACATAGCCCGATGCCCCACGTTGGATGCGCCAAATTGATGTGGATTAATTTAGAAATAAACAAATATGTTTAAATGTCTATCTGTTCCTGTCCAAATCTGAGATGATTAAATTGCGTATACGCAGAAGTAAACTCACACTGACACATGGAGTTCAGGTTAAAAGCACTTCAGAAAATTTAATACAATCTGGTTGGAAAACAGTTGTGTAGATCTTTTTAAAAGCAAAATGACATCATCATTGAATATCAGATAATAACAAATAAACATCATTAATTGGATTAAACGTTATGTGACTATATCAGTGTCCACCCATCAATATTATTAATTGGCTCAGGGATTTGAGTGACCAGCTAGGTGTCCTCCCACCGGGAGGTGGTATTGTTCTGGACAAGGGTGTGGACAGAAGGCTCAGGCGCCATCTTTCCCAGCATGAGGTTTACTCGGTGGAAAGGGGGGCTTGAGCGTCATTTTACACAGTCAGTGATATCGGGCCTCATGTCCAGGTGCAAGGTCTCTTATGAATAGAACATTTCATTACTACTGTGTTCTCGTGGCCTTCAAATTATACTATGTTGCAAGTTAGGGGAAAGTCAGTAAAGTCAGCAGTTCCTGAGTTAATCATGTCTTTATAGAGAATACAGTCTTTGTCTATTGTATTAGATGTGCTGGGAAATTCTGTCATGTAATGTAGTTTTAAAATGAACAAGTTAGGTTATGAGGACAAAATGGAGGATTGAAGAAGTCAGGTTAGGAGGACAAAATGGAGGATTCACAGTATGCAGTTAAAATGGAGTTAGTACAATAATTCAATACAAGTTCAATAAAGATTTTTAATAATTCTACATCAGTCTGTGTAGGGAGTATAACTGACTGACCACATACATCCTGCTTATTGACAACTATTTAGCCGTTTTTATAAATATTAGCTGTAAACACAGATAACAAGTGATTATTTAATTTTACATAGGAACAAAAAATGTGTAGAAACCAGTTCTTTTTATCCTGTGTTCAGTACATTTAAGCCTGTGAATTTGTGTAGCCAATGTGAAATTTTGCCTTAATGTTTGAAGGTTTTTTTATATGTAATAAGCCGTTTGAACTGTAGATGGCGGTGTTGTGCAAGTTTGACAGATCGTTCATCTGAATTAGCCGACCTGGATTTGTTTGTTTAGTTTTGGTGAGATTAAGTGGATACATTCATTTGTATAAACAGTATATGTGCTGGGAGAGGAAGATTTGTGTCTTAGTTCATGCGTACATCCTTCCGCTCGTTTAAATGCGAGTTTATGTGAGTAAATGTGTACGGGCGCATGTGTTCCCCGTTCGGTAAGTTGGTGCATTTGTTTGTTACTCACTGTTGCCGGGTGCCTGTGGCCTACCCGGAAGTCTGGTTAGGTGCCCTGGAAGTACCGTTGCAAACACGGGTATGATGCCCCGGGAGCTGAGAGGTGCTGGTGGTGACCGTTTTCTCTTGTCTAACGCTGATGTTGGCGGTCTGCGGTGCAAGGGCCTGCTGGATTGCCTGGTTAGTATCCTGATTGTAGCTGGGCCTGGAATTCTGCACGAGGAATTTCTTCTGGTGAAACCAGAACCAGAAGTGACCAGTCAACGTCAGCCCAGTATGGGTGTAGGTTTGAGTTTAGGCCAGATCATCCCTTCCCTCAACTCTAGGCCCCGTCTTCCCATATATTATACATATATGGCCAGATCATCCCCTCCCTCAACTCCAGGCTCCGTCTTCCCATATATTATACATATATATGTATATTATATTGTAAAATAATGAAAGCATTTTAAAATATATTATACATATATAATGCATGTGACAGACCCATCTGTCTTTAAATTACTTTTATTTCTCCTTGGTTCGTCTGTTTGTTCGGGTATTTCCCTGTCCGTACGGTCCCTACACCTATTACCCATTTCACCGAAAAAACTGCCGAATGGCTGGCCTCCCAGCATGGAAGTGTGCTGCTTGTTAACCTCTTGGCCTCATTAGAATGTTGTGGTTAACCGCAGACACTTCCTAATTATCGAATGTCAGCTGGGTGGTCGTCGTTGTATGAGTGAACACGTGGCGGCCATCTTGGACATACGAATGCCCCATCGGTGTTCGTCGATGATTTCATGGAACTAAAAACGGACACTATTTTCTCACGAACCCCGCTGAAGCCACCAACCTCCCTTCTTCTATTCTTCAGTTCATACGAACGCTGTACCGTTCGGTACTTTTCCCCTGGAGTCACCCCAGATAGCTATCCCATGGAGCCCATTCGTATAACGAAAGACTCTGTAAAAGACCTTGGCTCCACGGCGATTGAACTGTGTGTATGGGATCTGAGCACTATTCGGTAATATTGTGCGCTCAGATCCAAGCTATCTGGGATATGTTGCATATGGGGTTATATTCAGAAGTTTGTAAATTGTAGATTTTTATGCATTTTTCTCTATGTTTCTAAAATGGAGTTTATCCTCTTTCCTCAGAGATAATTGAGTTACTTCCCAATTATCTCCAGGACAGAGAGGAGGGACCACAGTATCCAAAGGGGAGTGTTTATCTATATACTGCTCTGATTGGTAACTGTACTATTTTGTCACAGTTTTCCACCAGGTCCCCTAGGGGAGTGTCCACCTGGTGGGAGACCTGCATAAAAGGTGGGCAGGCAACCCAGATTAAACAGATTCCTGCTTGACCGTCAAAACAGAGCCTCGTCTTGTACTTGAGGAGATTATTCGTATGGTTTTCCTGTTCGGCTGTTTGGAGTGTGGATTATTCGTATGTTTGTTGTTCGGCTGATTGGAGTGTTCGTTAGCTGCCTTTACAGGGAATATCCTAAACGGCTTTAACCCCTTTTATACCCGGGGTGCCATTACAATGCATATGTATGATTTCTTTATAAAAGTGTACTTTGAGATACAGTTGCAAGAAAAAGTATGCGAACCCTTTGGAATTATATGGATTTCTGCACAAATTGGTCATAAAATTGTATCTTATCATCATCTAAGTCACAACAATAGACAATCACAGTCTGCTTAAACTAATAACACACAAAGAATGAAATGTAGCCATGTTTTATTGAACACACTATGTAAACATTCACAGTGCAGGTGGAAAAAGTATGTGAACCCCTAGACTAATGACATCTCCAAGAGCTAATTGGAGTGAGATGTCAGCCAACTGGAGTCCAATCAATGAGATGAGATTGGAGGTGTTGGTTACAGCTGCCCTGCCCTATAAAAAACACACACCAGTTCTGGGTTTGCTTTTCACAAGAAGCATTGCCTGATGTGAATGATGCCTCGCACAAAAGAGCTCTCAGAAGACCTACGATTACGAATTGTTGACTTGCATAAAGCTGGAAAGGGTTATAAAAGTATCTCCAAAAGCCTTGCTGTTCATCAGTCCACGGTAAGACAAATTGTCTATAAATGGAGAAGGTTCAGCACTGCTGCTACTCTCCCTAGGAGTGACCGTCCTGTAAAGATGACTGCAAGAGCACAGCGCAGACTGCTCAATGAGGTGAAGAAGAATCCTAGAGTGTCAGCTAAAGACTTACAAAAGTCACTGACAAATGTTAACATCCCTGTTAGAGAATCTGCAATACGTAAAACACTAAACAAGAATGGATTTCATGGGAGGATACCACAGAGGAAGCCACTGCTGTCCAAACAAAAAATTGCTGCACGTTTACAGTTTGCGCAAAAGCACCTGGATGTTCCACAGCAGTACTGGCAAAATATTCTGTGGACAGATGAAACCAAAGTTGAGTTGTTTGGAAGAAACACACAACACTATGTGTGGCGATAAAGAGGCACAGCACACCAACATCAAAACCTCATCCCAACTGTGAAGTATGGTGGTGGGGGCATCATGGTTTGGGGCTGCTTTGCTGCGTCAGGGCCTGGACGGATTGCTATCATCAAAGGAAAAATTAATTCCCAAGTTTATCAAGACATTTTGCAGGAGAACTTAAGGCCATCTGTCTACCAGCTGAAGCTCAACAGAAGATGGGTGTTGCAACAGGACAATGACCCAAAGCATAGAAGTAAATCAACAACAGAATGGCTTAAACAGAAGAAAATACGCCTTCTGAAGTGGCCCAGTCAGAGTCCTGACCTCAACCCAATTGGGTTGCTGTGGCATGACCTCAAGAAAGTGATTCACACCAGACATCCCAAGAATATTTCTGAACTGAAACAGTTCTGTAAAAAGGAATGGTCAAGAATTACTCCTGACCGTTGTGCACGTCTGATCTGCAACTGCAGGAAACGTTTGGTTGAAGTTATTGCTGCCAAAGGAGGTTCAACCAGTTATTAAATCCAAGGGTTCACATACTTTTTCCACCTGCACTGTGAATGTTTACATGTTTGTTCAATAAAAACATTTCATTCTTTGTGGGTTATTAGTTTAAGCAGACTGTGATTGTCTATTGTTGTGACTTATATGATGATCAGATCACATTTTATGACCAATTTGTGCAGAAATCCATATCATTCCAAAGGGTTCACATACTTTTTCTTGCAACTGTATATACACATATATCTCAAAATACACCGATAATAAAATCAAATATGCATTATATATGCATTAATTATAATATAATATATTATACATATATAGGAAATAAAAGTGTGTGTGTGTGTGTGTGTGTATATACACAATTATATATATATATATATATATATATATATATATATTCAACGACAATCTATATATATATATATGTTCGACAACAATCTTATGGAACCCAAAACTGACACTTTTTCTCCCGAACACCACTGAAACCGCCAACCTCCCTTCCTTGTCATCTGGCATACGAACGCGGGTCCATTCGGGACTTTTTATTTCACTAATGGACTTACCCCAGATAGCCATCCCATGGAGCCCTTCGTATACCGAAAGAACAGTGTGAAAGACATGGGCTCCATGGCGATTGAACTGTGTGTGTATTAGATCTGAGCGCCATTCGGTATTAATGTGCGCTCAGATCTAGGCTATCTGGGGATACGTTATATGTACTGAATACATTCGGTAATTTTACAGTTATTGAATTTTATGTATTTTTATTGTATCCTGTAAAATGGCGTTTTGCCTCTATCCATGGAGATAATTGGATTTCTTCCCAAGTATCTCCAGGATAGAGAGGAGGGGTTTACGTGTACAAAGGGGAGTGTTTATGCCTGAGCCACTGTGATTGGCTACTTGTCCCAGTCTTCCATCTGGTCCCCTAGGGGAGTGTCCACCAGGTGGGAGACCTGCATAAATACCGGGCATGTAGCCCTCAATAAAGTAGATTCCTGTTTTACCCTCAAGACGGAGCTTGGTGTCATGTTTGGGGGGATTTCTACTTTGGATTATTCTTTTGCCTGTTCCAGGAGAGAAGGATTGTGTCTTATTCTCTATTCGGGAAATTGGAGTATTCATGAGTTGCTGGTCCCGTATCAAGGAGAAAAGTATTTTGTGTATTTTCCCAGTACAGTGAATTGAAGGGTTTGTGAGTTGCTATTCCCGTATTGAGGTGCATCCCTCATTCAGTATTAACCCTCGATACCCGGGTTATACCGTACCATATATAAACAGAATTTTCTTGGCACTCTCCCACCCTCCAGCGGTGTAAAATTACCAAATTTTGCCCAGGTGCTCTTTTTACATTTCTGCCGTGTTTGTGTTTATCTGTAATCTTCCTCTTACTCATTTACTGTACACACACATATTATATACAGTTTTTTCTGCCATTAAATGGTCTTTCTAACGAAACCATTATCAGAAAAATTAAAAAAATCAAAAAAAATTCTAACTTTGACCCCCAAAACCTGTTACGCATCTACAACCGCCAAAAATACCCATGCAAAATAGTTTCTACATTTTGTTTAGAAATGCCCAATGTTAACATGTTCTTAGATTTTTTTGGAAAGTTATAGGGCTATAAGTACAAGTAGCTTTGCTATTTCCAAACCATTTTTTTTTCAAAATTAGCGCAAGTTACATTGTAACACTGATATCTGTCAGGAATCCCTGAATAACCCTACACATGTATATATATTTTAAAAGAAGACAACCTAAGGTAATAAACTTTTTTAACTCTTTTCATGCAACCATTTTACCACCATCTATGCCAAATTTAAACAAAAAAGAAAATTGGTGATTTATTTGAAACCCATAGCAATATAAGAATACATGTACATAGAACTTTAAGGGTTACTGCCAAACACTTCTACTACCATTTTTTGTCAAACTTTTGGGTAGTGTTTTTTTGTGTTATTTTTCTCTCCCATTGTACTTTAGTCATGGATTCTCAGTTCCTGTTATGTGTTACTGACTAAAAACACCCCAATATGTGTTCAGCAACATCTCCCGAGTACAGTGATACCACCTATATATAGGTGTGTCGGGTCCTCAGGGGGCTAAAAGACCTTATTTGGAGGATGCGCATTCCAGTTTTCCAACTTGGAATTTTCTCAGCTGGTCATCATGCATCCATGTCCTATTTTGGGACATATTTGAAGCGGGCCAATGTAATTTACCCCCATCAAATCATATATGTTTGAAAAGTAGACACCCTATGTGGTATTTTAACACTTTTCATGCACTAATTCTACCACCAGTCTTTGTCAAACTTTTGGGTAGTTGTTTCTTTTGTGTTATTTTTCTCTCGCATTGTACTTTAGGCATGGATTCTCAGTTCCTGTTATATGTTACTGACAGAGAAACCCCCAATATGTGTTCAGCAACAACTCCCAAGTACAACAGTGCCCCCAATGTACAGGTTTTATGGGCTTTTGCAAACTTACAGGGGTCAAATGTAGGGCTTTCACCCTTTTCCATGTTTGCACATTGACATTTGCCAGATTGGTTTGCTGTGCCTATGTTGCTTTTGAGACCATCTGGTAGCCCAGGAATGTGAACTAACCCCATCACGGCATACCATTTTCAAATGTAGACAACCCAGGGTATTCAAAATGATGTATGTCCAGTCTTTTGTAGTAGCCACTTATTCACAAGCGCTGACCAAAGTTCGCGGTTTTCTTTGTTTTTTTGCATTTTTTTACAAAAGAAACTGCACTTTTACTGGTGATTTCATCGTCAGAATACAAAAAAACAAAAGGTGATGTACCTAGACAGCTTGAAAGAGAAATAGAAAATCTATAACTGACTATCAAAAAGTCAGAGATACAGGACTGATAGAATGCTAGATTAATAAAACTGAAAAATAAATAATTTTATTAAATTCCTATCGAAAAAGATTGTCCTTGTGTACAGACAGTGAACATACAGTAGGTACTAGAAGTCAATACCTTATTAAAAAGCACCCTATGGTACTGAAACAGAAAACCTGCAACCTTTCCAATCTCAGATCGCTATTGCAAATTGTGAGCGTTTCTACGTACAAAGTGTAAACTAGGGTATCATCTATTATTTACATTAGAGAGCTGTCTAGTCTGCCGTTCATTGCATCTATCTAAATTAGAAAAAGTCTTATAGGCTCTGGGGTCCCTCTAAATTAGATGCCAGTTTAAACAGGACTAGTTGTAGAATATTGCATATTCTATGTTTCTATTGATTATATATATATGGATGTGTGGATTGACGTAAGTAACAGATGGTATCAATAAGTCACAAGGCTTTCTTTGTCCGAGAGCTCTGGAATGTGGATTTGGGGGTCTTGTCCTTATATGGCAAGAGTTATGCTCTGACGTCAGTATGGGCACTTCTATATAGTAACAGAGGGACACGAGGTCTCTCTCTCTTGGCTCTCGGCTCTCTCTGGCTCTCTCTCGATGTAAAGATGTAAGGATGTAAAGAAGTCCAGCAATTACCATCTGCTGTTGAATGTCTATTATCCTGTAACATCATTTGTTGTTTTATTATGTATACGTAACTAAGAATAAACCTGGAGAAACCATAAGTCAGATTGCGTAATAGTACTTTTATTAATATAGACATATATTAATATGGCGAGCATTTGGCCCAAGACTATATATACAAAAGACGTATATATATCAATCAACTGAAGACAAGAAGAAATTAAGAAGATTCAACTGTGACGATTCCAACTAGTTTTTACATTGGCTAGCCAGCCAGTCTTCTATTCAAGTTGTGTTCCCACTTCGAGGGGGGAGAAAGTAGAACCGAGTTACAAAGCTGTTTTGGAACTGGGAAAACAAACTTGAAGAGAAAAAAAGATTCTAGACTGTCACAGAAGAACTGTGTTTGTAAGAAAAAGAAAGTTTTCAAATCACAAAGACTGTACAAGACTATTTTCTACAACTGAGACAAAAAGCACAAGATACAATGTGAATTCTAGAAGCAAGCACGTGGCAGAGATTGGCAAGCGTCCAGATCCAAGCCCAGAACTGCGCAGCTGTGTGGATGAAGCAACGAAATAGACAGAAATAACTGATCTGGTGAGTAACATGGAATTCATAAATGATATTGCAGAGAAAAGTAAATTGCAGTTTGCATTTAATAGCAGCTATTCAGATGCTGTGTTGTGGCAATCTTTATAAACACAATGTGAAATTGCCAATAGTGAAATTGACAAGAAATTGTTTGTTAATAAGAAAAAACAAAAGATCAGAAATGTTATGAAACTAGTCTGTACTTACAATGCATTGATTTGTAAACGAGATGCAGGTCAAGACAATTTGGAATTAGCAGAAAAAGAAGTACCGTATATACTCGAGTATAAGCCGACCCGAATATAAGCCGAGGCCCCTAATTTTACCCCAAAAAACTGGGAAAACTTATTGACTTGAGTATAAGACTAGGGTGCGAAATGCAGCAGCTACTGGTAAATTTCTAAATAAAATTAGATCCTAAAAAAATATATTAATTGAATATTTATTTACAGTGTGTGTATAATGAATGCAGTGTGTGTGTATAATGAATGCAGTGTGTGTATGAATGCAGTGTGTGCGTATGAATGCAGCGTGTGCGTATGAGTGCAGCGTGTGCGTATGAGTGCAGCGTGTGCGTATGAGTGCAGTGTGTGTAGTAGTGCAGTGTGTGTATATGAATGCAGTGTGTGTGTATGAATGCACGGTGTGTGTATGAGTGCAGCGTGTGTGTATGAGTGCAGCATGTGTGTATGAGTGCAGTGTGTGTAGTAGTGCAGTGTGTGTAGTAGTGCAGTGTGTATGAGTGCAGTGTGTATGAGTGCAGTGTGTATGGATGCAGTGTGTATGAATGCAGTGTGTGTATGAGTGCAGTGTGTGTATGAGTGCAGTGTGTATGAGTGCAGTGTGTATGAATGCAGTGTGTGTATGAGTGCAGTGTGTGTATGAGTGCAGTGTGTGTAGTAGTGCAGTGTGTGTGTGTATGAATGCACTGTGTGTGTATGAATGCAGTGTGTGTATGAGTGCAGTGTGTGTAGTAGTGCAGTGTGTGTATGAGTGCAGTGTGTGTATGAATGCAGTGTGTATGAATGCAGTGTGTATGAGTGCAGTGTGTATGAGTGCAGTGTGTATGAGTGCAGTGTGTATGAATGCAGTGTGTATGCGTGCAGTGTGTATGAATGCAGTGTGTGTATGAGTGCAGTGTGTATGAATGCAGTGTGTATGAATGCAGTGTGTGTATGAGTGCAGTGTGTATGAGTGCAGTGTGTATGAGTGCAGTGTGTATGAGTGCAGTGTGTATGAATGCAGTGTGTGTATGAGTGCAGTGTGTGTATGAATGCAGTGTGTGTATGAATGCAGTGTGTATGAATGCAGTGTGTGTATGAGTGCAGTGTGTATGAATGCAGTGTGTATGAATGCAGTGTGTATGAGTGCAGTGTGTATGAGTGCAGTGTGTATGAGTGCAGTGTGTATGAATGCAGTGTGTGTGTGTGTGTGTGTGTGTGTGTGTGTGTGTGTGTGTGTGTGTGTGTGTGTGTGTGTGTGTGTGTGTGTGTGTTGAAGAGCCTTGGTGGGGAGTGGGCAATTTTATTATTTTTTTAAAAAAAATATTTTTTTTTTTTTATTTATTATTTCTTATTATTTGATTTAATTAACTTTTTTATTTTATTATTATTCATTTATTTTTTTTTCGTCCCCCCTCCCTGCTTGATTCATGGCAGGGAGGGGGGCTCCTTCCCTGGTGGTCCAGCATTGGCCGTTCAGTGGGGCGAGAAGGGGGCTGTCAGAGCTGTACTTACCTTTCCTGCAGCTCCTGTCAGCTCTCTTCTCCTCCTCTGCGCCGTCCGTGCAGCTCTTCTGTCAGCTCCCAGTGTAAATCTCGTGAGAGCCGCGGCTCTCGCGAGATTTACACTGGGAGCTGACCGAGGTGCTGAACGGACGGCGCAGAGGAGAAGGGAGCTGACAGGAGCTGCAGGAAAGGTAAGTACAGCTCTGACAGCCCCAGTCTGTATTATGGCAATGCAAATTGCCATAATACAGACTATTGACTCGAGTATAAGCCGAGTTGGGGTTTTTCAGCACAAAAAATGTGCTGAAAAACTCGGCTTATACTCGAGTATATACGGTAGATTTGAATGGGTTTACAGAAGACAAATCAGATTTAAGTGAACAGTGTAACAAGGTAACAGAGAATACATGCTGGAACTGTGAGAGATTGTCAGAAACAGTCTGTGAACTAGAGGATAGAGTTGAACTAAGAAATTATCTTATTTGCCAGCTTAGAAATGAAGTAAAGCTAGTGTGTGTTAATACAAAAAAATACAGGCACAGAATCTAATCCCAGAACCAATAGATACTGAAAATGTATACTCGCAGAGTGATTTGCAGAAATGTAAATTTCAAGACAGTGCTGCAAAACGTAATTTGAAAATCCATGAACAATTACTGAAAATTGTAAAATGTATTCCAGTTTATGACACAACAGTGGATGCATTTACTAATGCTGAAATGTTTGAGTCAAATTTGGACAAATACAGCCTTAATGATGAACAAAGAATAGACTATTTAAAATATGGCTGCCGACTCAAATGGCATGTAGGCTGACCGCGCCTGTAAAATGTGAGGACAATGATAAAATAATATATGGAAATAAGCAAGACATATTAACACAATTAATAAAATTAACAACAGGGAATGATTTTGCAGACATTGAAATGTTGGAAAAACTAAAACCACACAAGGATGAGGATATTTTTTTGTTTTCTTGTAAAATTTGAAAATGCATATAGACTTGTTGCTAATTTTCCTGAGGATCAATTAATTAATGAATTTGTGAAAAAATTTCAAGATCTAAATCCAACTGCAATTGTGATAGCTAGAGAAAAAAGCACTTTGAATGACGTTGCTTTATTCTTCATTCAGCATTCTGGGGATTGGGGGGTGGGAGGGAGAGGGACCCTCCAGTGCCAGGAAAATGGATTGTTTTCCTGGCACTGGAGTTTCCCTTTAATATTAAGTAATTATATACATTAAGAATGCCTTGGATATAAGAGTTCAGAGATCCAAGAGGAATTGAATAGAATAGTATAGTACACGGGGGCGTCATGATGTGTGGGCGTGAGTGCGTGCGTTCGCCGTGATGACGGAGTAGGAGGGGAGCCCGCCATGCCTCGCCGAGGTAGCCGCGCCTGAAACTCTCCCGCGCTGTGCAAGAGATCGATCATACAACCTGTTTATTTTCCCCTCAAGGAGTGTCCCCATGCTGGCCTTTGGTGTCGGAACGGAAGCAGAACCGAACAACAGTGCCAACGATAACCGCCGAAAACTGTGTGTCAACAGCCTCAGCTCAAGACTCGGAGTGCTGTCTCTCTAAAACATACTTCGTTTTGTGTCCACTTGGTTAACGTCTTGAAGTCCTGCTGGAAGTGTACTATGTATCCCTATTTTACACACGCTGGGAATAATACGGTAAAGTAGAACTTTATATACTTGAAACCTTTAAACTTTTTCTGCACTCCGTAGCAGCGAGTACAAACGCATATCTTAATTGCCTGATATTGAGTGTAAACTCAAAAGTGCTGACATTTATACCCTGAACTCTCTATACTCTGAGCTTAATCCAGCTCAATAAGTAAAAAAGGCAAAAGGAAGAATACGGGAAAAAACAAAAAAAGGAAAAATATATAAAAAATAGAAAAAAAAAGGAGAAAATATATAAAAAAAAAAACAAGAGAGACACGATATCGCTATAAGCACACAGGTTTTGTATTTGTTTTTTCTTTTTTTTTCTTTCTGGCTATGGCTGAGGCACCAATTACCGTGCAATAAGGGGCAAAGGCTGAAAGAACCCTGATCACAGTATAGATATCAGGCAAATTCGACAATACATTTAAAAAGATTCTTAAAAGAAAGGACGAGAGGAGGGGAGCAGTGCTGGAAAAGGGGGGGGGGGGGAAAGTTCACAGAAGGTTGTAGGTAGCAGGGAGCAAGAGAAAGTAAGAGAAAGTAAAAGAAAAGCAAAAGAAAAACTAAAAGGAAACGGAAAAGGAAGATCTAAGCAAGTCGCACCAAAGACTGAATAAAGATTGATTGGTGGGCTTGTTCTCTCCATAAGCTGTGAATTGCTATAACATGGCTACGAAAAAAACACATGAAACCAAACTCTCTTCTAGGAAAGACAAAAAAGACCTCTCCCAAGATAAATCTCAGGATAAATCACTCACAACATATTTTTCCCCCCAGCAACATAAGAACTCCAAACATAGATTAAATGAGATGGATGTGACCTTGGAAACTTTGGATCCAGGACCAATAAGTAATCCTGATAAAGAGTTAATAACCATTTCCTTGCTCCAAACTAGTTTTAAGACCAACCTGGATGAGTTCAAAGCAGAATTGGCTTCAACTGCCGCAGAAATCAAACTGGATATTAAAACTGAAAATAAAAGTTCTCGCTGCAAAAATGGAAATTTTTGAAGACCATCTCAAACAACTAGACTCCCAAGTAAAAAATTTAACAGAAGATTACGATAAAACTCAGCGGGACATTCTAAATCTTCAAAACAAATTATCTGATCTAGAAGACCGCTCTAGACGGAAAAATCTACGCTTTAGAGATATTCCAGAAAAAGGCAGTCAAGAGGATGTTAAGCAATCCGTGACGGAGTACTTAATTATATTGGGTGTCCCCTTTAAATCTTCAGATTTGATAATAGAAAGATGCCATAGGACATTCAAACCACAAGCTATTCAAAATGATTCTCCTCGAGACATTATAGCATGTTTTTTTTCATTTGATTTCAAAGAAACCATCCTGAAACTTGCAAGAACCAACCCAGTCTCTGAAGGTCCTTTTCAGAAAGTCAAAGTATTTCAGGACTTATCCTTCGAAACTAGAACAAAACGAAAAACATTCAGCTTTGCCACTCGATCTCTGAGAAGCCACAATATAAAATACAAGTGGCTTTTCCCTCTAAAACTCAGCCTTTCCTTTGAAGGCAAGAGAGAAATATTTGAGACCAATGCATCTTTAATAGATTGGCTCAAAAACAATAAATTATTGCTGTAGATTTATAACCGTATAATATAGGGGGAAAACGCCCTTAAGGGTGGTCAGAAAGTGGAATAACAGAAATGTGATGAGAGAGAGAGGGGGAGGGGAGGGTATTTGAAAATTATATTAATTAAGGTAATTTTTTTTTTTTTTAACAATTTAACACAGGAAAAAGCAACATTCACTTGTTTTCATTGGGTTTCTATAAATATACTAATTATCTTACTCTTTGATAATATAGACACTGCCCGGGCGCCCCCCACTAGATGGATATCCATGTGTAAATAACTCCAATATTATTCTACATGTACTAAAGTAAATCGTATTTGATTTAATTAATATGTCAAAAAGGGGGTAACAAAAAGCAAAAAAAAAAGACAGGTAATGCTGTTCTCAATGCCCTAGGCGGTGGTATATATTATATATTTGTGAATGTATATACAAATTTAACATATTATATAGCAATTGTAAGAACAAATTAGATATATATTATAGGCATTAAGATTAAGGTATTGATAGATAAAAGAATGCTCTGCCTTTTTTTTTTTTTTTTTTTACAATTTGTCATTCTATATTCGTGGGTAAAACCACCCGGAAGGGGGAAGGAAGAGAAAAGGGGAAGAAAAAAGGAAAGAAAATGGGGAAATAACATAGGATATCACTTTTTGCGCTCACATATTGCATAATGTATTAAAAATATAAATTAGTCACCATAGGTATCCTATAGGTGTTGTATTATAAGAAGGATACCCATGTCTAAGTAAATACACTATCACTTTATAGGTCTTATGTAAAACTGCTGCTAATCAATTAACACTTTAAAAGCTAACACTAGGGAGTTGTCCCAAGTGAGATAATTCACCACAAATTCACCAATTTCTCCACAAGCTTAAGTCACTAGCAATTAACGTTTACACACAAAATATTCTTACTGTGTGCACTATGTATAAATAATGATAGAATAATTAAGATATTTATAAATTAAATAAAAATTTGGTGATATTTTTTTTTTTTCTTTCTCTCTTTCCCTCTCATTGTCTCTCTCCCCCTGCTATATAATGGGAGAGAAGCAACACAACAGAGGGAGGGCAATTCAGGGGCGGGTTTCTAACTCAGGCATGGTTCAGGGTTCCCCTCTTGTGTAGCTATGCTACTCGATTTTCATTGTACCTATATGGCTTTCAATGACTACAATAGCATTAGGTTTTTACCTAAACGGTTGAATGCAGATGGGGGGCTTATTCAGTGCCCTCCATCAGATGGTATACATGTTGGGTGTTGTATTCCTTTTTTTTATTTAAATGATAGTGTGACAAGTTATTTTTGGTTTTGTTTTTTTCAGGAAGTCAAAAAATATTGTCTATATGTATTTCTATGTTGAACTTTTTATCCCTGAATGTCCAGGGGCTTAATACAAATAAGAAAAGGCACAGACTGTATGATTCGTTGATGAAACTAAACATACAGGTAGCGTTTCTACAAGAAACGCACTGGCTTAAAGACACTAAACAAACTTGGGGTGGAGAAAATTTTGCAACGGTGATTCAGGCCTCACTAACAGAAAAAAAGAAAAGAGGTGTGGCAATTATATTCAGAAAATATATTAACTTGGATATTCTCCATATTGAATTGGATTTAGAAGCGAGGTTCATTATTCTAGTATGTAAGATTGAAGATAGAGTTTTTACTCTGGTTAATGTTTATTTACCCAATGTCGATCCAATGACCACATTTTCCCTGATAATGGATAAAGTCGATAAAATCTGCAGGGGACATTTGATCATTGCCGGGGACTTTAACTGTGTTAGTGATCCAGTTATGGATAGAACTTTTTTATCTTCCTTATCAAATAACAAAGGAGCTATTAAACAAGCAAAAAAATTGAATAATATTTGTAAACAATATAATCTATACGATATGTGGAGACTATTACACCCTTCTGAAAAAGATTTTTCCCATCTATCCGGGGTGTATGGTACTTACTCCCGGATAGATTTTTGCTTAATAAATGCCAACACCATTCCGCTCTTTAACCATATTAATCTAAGGGAAAACACTTGGTCAGATCACAGTTTCGTCCTATTTGATCTTGGGGATTCTCCCCCTCTACATCGTAATACTTGGAGAATAAATGATAACATTTTAAAAGACCCTAGTAATAGGGAAGACCTTTCCAAATTATTGAAATATTTTTGGGCAGAAAACAACCCGGGAGATACCTCTCCGTTAATAAATTGGTGCACTCATAAATCGGTAATGAGGGGCTATCTAATTAAAATAGACCACTTTCTTAAGAAAAAGAACGGCACAATACTGCCTGACTTATACATCGAATTCTACTCATGTTCTAAAAAGAATAAATTACAATCTTCTCCGGAGTTGAGAACCCAATTAAAATTTTTACAAACTCAAATTAACTTAAAAGAAGAGGAAAAAATTAAGCAAAATATATATAAACTAAAATTAAATCATTACGTCTCGGGTAATAGAGCGAGTAAAGGTTTAACTAGGAGATTACGCAATCAACAAGCAAAAAACAGGGTAGAAAAGCTGGTGGTTGACCATATTGTATACTCCACTCCATCTGAGATTGGACAAAAGTTTAACCAGTTATATCAAGACCTTTACAATCTAAGGCTATCCCCAGAAACCAAAGACATCAAGGAATATTTATTAAATTCCCAATTGCCGAGAATTTCTTCCCAGGATTTGACCAATTTAAATAGAAAGATTTCAACTGAAGAAGTACAATTTCAAATTGAGAGACTAGCTACAAATAAAACCCCTGGTCCCGATGGTTTTTCAAACTTATATTACAAATATATGAAATCCTATCTTTTAAAACCTCTTATGGAAATGTTTAATCAACTCGCAGAAAATGAGGCCATACCTAAGGAATTATTACAATCAAATATCGTCCCAATTTTAAAATCTGGAAAAGATAGTAGGGACCCAAGAAACTACAGACCGATCGCATTAATCAATGTAGATATGAAAATATATTCCGCCATTATTGCTGAGAGATTGAAAACGGTCATTACAAAACTGATCCACCCAGATCAAATAGGGTTCATCCCCGGAAGATGGGCATCAAATAATACTCGAAAGCTTATTGATATTATCGGTTCAGCAAAAGACCATAAGGAGCCCCTCCTGGCCCTGTCCCTGGACGCAGAAAAAGCGTTTGACAGGGTCGGGTGGGACTACCTTAGAGAACTCCTTAAGGCATACGGCTTTAAAGGTTGGATATATACTGCAATTATGGTACTGTACTCTTCCCCCTCAGCTAGAACTGTAGGTCCCAATATTATTTCTTCCTGGTTCGATCTTAAAAACGGAACAAGACAGGGGTGTCCCCTGTCACCGATTTTATATATTCTTTCTCTCGAACCTTTTGCGGTTAACATTAGAAACAACCATTTAATTAAGGGGGTCCCCACTAAAACTCAGGAGATAAAGATTGCACTATATGCTGACGATGCCTTGGTTATTCTCACATCTCCGGAGGAATCATTAGCCGCACTCATGAAAGAAATAGATACATTTTCTAATATTTCTAATTTCAAGTTAAATGTATCTAAATCCACAGCTTTAACCATCAATTTATCTTCGACACAGGTTGAAAGACTATCCCAAAAATACCAATTTATTTGGACTGACACAGAAATTAATTATCTGGGTCTTAGTTTTCCAGCAAATGCCTCTCATATAATGGAGAGGAATGTAATGCACTTAATGAAAGATATGAATCAAAATTTAAAAAAATGGAAAAACCTCGAGACCTTATGGACAGGTAGAATTAATATTATTAATTCCTATATTTTACCGAAATGGTTGTAACTGTTTTCAATGGTCCCTCTCAAAATCCCTAAAGGTTGGCTTTTAATGATCCAATCGGCTATTAATAAATTCATCTGGAATAATAAAAAGCCTAGAATAAGTCAAAAAAATATCTCAAGAAAACTGTCCCAGAGAGGGCTAAACTTCCCAAATATCATAAATCTTTATTATGCGAACATTATACGACATATTTACATTTTACAAGAACCACAATTTTTTACTGAACCCTGGTATAAAATGGAATCCGAAGCTATACACGCTTCTAGCCTTTATTCCTATATCTGGTCAGATACCGGTAAGCTCTCGAGAGTGCTAGCGTACTCCCCAATATCGCTGGCCCACACTTTGGAAATATGGACAGAAATTAAGAAAATCTTGGGTTTAACCAATCGAATCCTTAGAACCTGCAAATTAAATATATTAGAAACTAATGTAGAAGATTTATCATTGAGACACTGGCCTAATAAGGACACTTTAACCATAGCGGATATTATGCAGGGTGATAATATTTTACCCTGTAGATAATTTGCATATTCCATCTAAAGAAATATTTACTTACTTTCGTATCAAACACTATATTCAGAAACATGTTGTTCAATCTACATTCCCACGTGTTAAAGAACTGCAAACTCTATTCTCTTTTCAAACTGTCCCCAAGATTATCTCGGTTGCCAACTCGCTACTTAAAGGCTTAGATCCCTTCCCGCATAGACTGGTTAAAACATGGGAAAAGGAACTTAATCTAGTGATCTCCCCAAACGACTGGTTTTCCTCCTTAATTTGGGTAAACAAATTTGTTCATGGATTGAACCTGACTGAGTGCCACTTTAAGCTTTTATATAGGTGGTACTATACTCCAACAAGGTTGGCTAAAATGTATACTTCTCAACACTCAACTTGCTGGAGATGTGGCACCTATTCAGGCACATATATTCATATTTGGTGGTATTGCCCAGTACTTAAGCCATTATGGGCCTGGACCTTCAATATCTTTTCGGAAATATCACTGAATGAGGCTTCGTTTAATGATACAAACAAAAATCCAGCCTCGGCCCTCCTTCATCTGAATTGGCCTTTCAAATCAAGTAATTATAGATGTTTAGCTACTCACTGCTTTATTGCAGCCAAAGTTACCATTGCAAGACAATGGAAATCTTCCGAGCCTTTTCAGAAGGCCTCTCTAATTAAACAAGTTAAACTTCAATTAACAATGGAAAATGATATTCTTAATACCTGGTCACTGGCCTCAAAAAAAAGAGACTGGTATTTACTTTGGTTAAACACCTGTTCCCTACTATATGGCAATTTATAAATTTTTCATGCGACGGGGGAGGGGACGGGGGTCTGATCATTCAGTAGATATACCTCTATGGACAATAGCTTTCTTAGTTTGTGGTTATCTTCTAGGGATATACTCCCTATCATATTTCCACAGACTCTGGGTATATAATATAATAATGACTTCCTCAGTTAATTTTTTTTTTTTTTCCTTTTTCTTCTTTTATTGGCTTGTTTTCTCTTAGTGTTTGCATGGGGGATGGCCTGTTGCACCTTAATTAACGCATTCTCTCTATATAGTAGGAACTATTTATATCATTTGGTGTAATATGCAATATGTATGTTTGTAATGTATGTATTTTTCGAAAAAAGAAAAAAAAAAAAAAAGAAGAGTATAGTACACAATTATATTTGGCTTAAGCCTATAAAGGTATGGACTAGGGAGAATAGGTTTCTGGATATGGTGATATCCAATGAATAAGTTATTTGATGATTATCCTGAGTTTGTTAGACACAGACTAGGAATAAGAGTTTCTGGGCAGTGTGGGGATATTTATGGGATAATAATAGTAAACAGAGAGAATTACCCACTATTTTAATTCTCAGATCCCAAAGAACGTATCGTGTAAGTGAAATGTATACCATATAAATAAAATCACAAATTGTTTATAAAAATAGATACATTTTTATTTTTAACAATTTAAATAATAATAATGAGTAACATGCGTGACAATAATCCATGGAAATTCAGTATAACATGAGTATGCAATACAAATGGTAATATAAAAACATCTCATAATGGTTAACGCAGTTTAGAATCTACACATTAGCCTTCAAGACAAGATTTACGACTTTCTTCACAGAGAAGGAATGTGAAAGTTTCACAGAGAGGACAGAATGCAGCGTAAGGTCGTAAAAACTTAGCTGACAGAATAACCCTTTCAATGCTGGCTAGACCTCTTCTAGGCATTTAAGATCTATTCTATGTAATTTTAAATAAAATAACATTTTACCAGTTCATTCGCCATTTCCTAGATCCATAACATGTGATATGTCACATTAATACATACTTATCCTAATTCCATCTGCAGAATGGAATGGTTATAAATATATACTTTAGTTAACTAAGATTTCTAAATATCGAAATCTATTACAGGGTGATGGTGAAGCTCTATATTTGAATAAAATGTAGGAAATGGAGATAATACTAGAGATGAGTGAATATACCTGAATAAAATCTTTTTTCTTGAAACCTTAACCTTGATATAAGTTTCCTTAAAAGTATAAACACAAAAAATATATCATAGTGTAAAACTTTAAAATGCACAATAAAATATGTACATAAGATTATTCCCACTCACACTCTATAGAGCCAAAAGATTTTAGCTCAGTTCTTGCGCATGTAGGGTCCGTAAAGGCGACCCTCTCCCTTCTTGGGAACCTTTATTCTTCCTATTTTCGATCTAGGATATAGAGCATATATAGTGCAGTACCTTTGGTAAATATCTTATAATTAATAAAATTCAGAATGGGGTACTCACAAACCCAGAGCCTTCAGAATAGGCTCAATGGAAAAGATTTGCCAAATAGTGTCTCAGTAAAAATAATTTTATTAAACTATCACTTTAAAAGTATAAAACAATATCTATACAAATATCCACTATATAGGCAAAAAATCAAAAGAGTCCAATAATTACAGTCTTTTCATACTCCAGGACGTGTTTCGCGGAATAGGCTTAGTCAGCTGGATCAAAAAGTCTTTGTGAAGATCCTTGGACCAGTTCCTGCTTTATATACCTTTCTCTTGTTCGAATTATTGCTTTTCAATTTCGCGGGCTATCACCATGGTAACGGCGATGCCCTGCGCGTCAAGCCTCTTTCGTATATTTACTTCCGTGTTCGTCACTTCCGGTATGACGTATTTCCGGTTTTCGTGCGTTCCAACTTGCGGTTCATTCATGGGTATTTCCGGATCGGCACGGTTATAGAAGGAGAGAGGGAGAATACATCCCGTAAAAGTTCAATAGCGTTTTCTTTTTTTTATATATGACACACATTAATCTTTGGTTCCATATTCCGTAATTCGTTTTCTTTATACAGAATACGTGTTCTAATAATTAAAGTTTTATAAATGTTGTCTCACACAGTGTGTATATATGATTGGTATCTGAAAATTACTGTATGACTTTGAATAAAGCATAGAAATTCTAATTTTATGTGTCTTCTTTATATGTAATATAAATCTTAAAGGCACAGATTATATGCATTATAAATCTTAAAAGTATAAATTAAAATAAACCACTTAAGGTGCTCAGCATTTAGTTTTCTTAAAATAGTATGATACTAAGAATGAATCAGTAATAGGCACAGAAGGAATCAGTAATGGGTACAAATTAAAATAAACCACTTAAGGTGCTTAGAATTTAGTTTTCTTAAAATAATATGGTACTAAAAATGCACAGATTAAAATAAACCACTTAAGGTGCTCAGCATTGATTTAGAGTAATATAGTACTAAAAGTGAGTCAGTAATGGACAAGATGTTATTTATAAAAATGGAATTCTGTAACCTAAAAAGCTTTATAAAAATAATCGTATCCAATAATATAAAGTACTGTAAAACTTTATAGGTCTATAAAAATATATCTCTAAGAACCAATCAATATGTATATACATAAAAAATCCGTCTGTATAAAAAGTCTATATATATATATAAAATCCATATGTATAAAAACGGGGGAGAGGGAGCAAAAAGGTGTGGATCTATTTAAGAAAATGGCACATCTCAAAATCTGCGTTCAACCCATTCGGAATTAGAGTGTTTAATTTAAAAATCCACTCCATTTCTTGTTTGCTAATTTTTGCATCAAAATTTCTTCCTCTCCAATCTTTATCTACTTTTTTTATACCTAGGAATATGGTATTTTTAAACTCACAATTGTGAAAAGATTTATAATGTAATGAGACACTGTGATTTTCGAATCCTTTTGTGATATTCCGGCCATGTTCCTCTATTCTGATATGTAAGGCTCTAGTGGTTTTACCCACATAAAATAAGCCACAAGGGCATATTAGTGCATAAATCAGATTATTTGAGTGGCAAGTTAAAAAGTCTTTAATAGAATACTCTGTACCATCTTTATTCACAAAAGTTTTTATGTGTCTCTTTTTATTCGTAGTTCTTTTACAGGCCAGGCATTGGCCACAGCCAAAGAATCCTTTATCGGAGTTTAAAAAGGAGTTCTCTATTCGTTTTTTCCTTATA
This sequence comes from Pelobates fuscus, assembly GCF_036172605.1. Classification (NCBI taxonomy): domain Eukaryota; kingdom Metazoa; phylum Chordata; class Amphibia; order Anura; family Pelobatidae; genus Pelobates; species Pelobates fuscus. The sequence continues at coordinate 59,610,873 of NC_086329.1, forward strand.
AAGCTTGATGTCAGGGTGGTGCGTAGATTATTTACCCCTCTATGTATAAACCTAGGCTTATCTGGGAGAAATGTTTTAACAATGGGGTCCTGTAGTAGGATTAGCCAGAATTTAGAAATTATCTTTCTTACTTTAAAATTATCGGTACTATAATTGCATAGGAAGGGAATTTCTTTCATTTCGTTTTCTTTTTTCTCCTTATGTTTTAAAAGACTGTTTCTTTCTACTTCCTTCACTTCCTCTCTAGCTTTTTCTAATTTGTGTTCTTCGTATCCCTTCTCTAGAAAATCAAGTTTAATCTTATCTGATTGAACTTTAAAAACATTAAGATCAGTGCAATTCCGCCGAATTCTTAAAAATTGGCCCTTCGGAGCATTTTCCAGCCATGGTGAAAAATTGCAACTTTCTCTTTCTATATAGCTGTTTGCTTCTACGGTTTTAAAATGATTCTTAGTTTTCATCTGCCTTGATTGATTCTTGATTGCTCTGATTGCCGATTGCCTGATTGCCCTGATTCTCTGAATGAATCTCTCTTCCCTTTGTCTTAACTTTTAAAGGGACAGATTCTCTGTTCGTCAGTGGCTAATGCCCAATAGGAACACTGGGGTGTGGTTCCCTTCTAGATAACCATTTTAGTATTTGGACTCTAGATGGCAGTCTTGTCCCACTAAACATACTCATATAATAGAAAGTTGTGACTACATCTTGTTCTATGTTCAAAGACTGTGATACGAGTGATGTATGAATGGACAGGTTAGTGACATTGTGTTATGGTTTTAAGACAAACCATAAACAGAGGGAATGTAGAATATTGCATATTCTATGTTTCTATTGATTATATATATGGATGTGTGGATTGACATAAGTAACAGATGGTAACAATAAGTCACAGGGCTTTCTTTGTCTGAGAGCTCTGGAATGTGGACTTGGGGGTCTTGTCCTTATATGGAAAGAGTTATGCTCTGACGTCAGTATGGGCACTTCTATATAGTAACAGAGGGACACGAGGTCTCTCTCTCTTGGCTCTTGCCTCTCTCTGGCTCTCTCTCAATGTAAAGATGTAAGGATGTAAAGAAGTCCAGCAATTACCATCTGCTGTTGAATGTCTATTATCCTGTAACATCATTTGTTGTTTTATTATGTATCCGTAACTAAGAATAAACCTGGTGAAACCGTAAGTCAGATTGCGTAATAGTACTTTTATTAATATAGACATATATTAATATGGCGAGCATTTGGCCCAAGACTATATATACAAAAGACGTATATATATCAATCAACTGAAGACAAGAAGAAATTAAGAAGATTTAACTGTGACGATTCCAACCAGTTTTTACACTAGTAGGGAATCCACGGGTAGATTGGCACATGTAGAGTTATAACAGTAGAGATAATGTTAATGATGGCCAATGCTAGTGATTAGATAATTACAAGCTACTGAGTAAGGATAATAGCAAGAGAGTCCTTAGTACTAAAACAAAAAAAAACTGTTTAAGTGTTGAAGTGTTTAATAGAAAGGTTATCTTTGATCAGAATCTAAGTAGCTTGCAAATCCTTCTGGTAAAGGCTATCTATTAATCACAGAGAATAGATGTCCCTTGGTATTCAACCCTTAAACATACAAATTTGATAGGTGGACCTCAAAAAATAACAGATAAATGAGGCATCTAGACAGTAATAGCAGCGTAATGAGCTGACACTTAAAAGGTGAATGTCAGTTTGCTCAAAACTGGTGAGAAGTATACATGTGACTTGCAATGTATAATGCTGAACCAGTGAAATAAATCTTACTTATTGTTACGGTTGACCTAAGGCTGGCTGAGGGTTGGACCGTTTAGATGTCCTGATTCCCAATCCTGGAGAGTAATAGCGAGATTGCAACAGCATCGAACAATAATCCTGTAAGTGTAGAACATCCAGCTAGCTATAGTTAGAGCTAGTATAACGCATATCCCTACAACACGAATCAAGGCTGCGAGTTGAGGGTAACAAGACTGGTTGGTCTTGGTCTGGACATGGTCTTGGTCTGGACTTGGTCTGGACATGGTTACTGCAGAGTAAACTAACACTTCCTAAGTGCTAAGGCTAACATCCCCCTGTGCCTTTGAGGGCACCTGCCACTAGCCCCACTAAGCTAGTGAACACTGGTGTAGTGTCACGTATTCAGCCGCATATAAAAATGTGATTAATGACATTTATTGTTCTGACAGGAAAAGTTGTGTCGAGCAACATTACTGTCCTGACAGGAAAAGTTGTGCCGAGCAGCAATCAAATCCACAGGAGGGTTTGTGCTGAGCAGCAATTATGCAAATGGGAACCTGGTAACTTCCTTTGGGGTCAAAGGCTGATTACAGCCTATCAGATCCAGAGTTCTCATCTTGCTCAGTGCCCTGTCATGATTTCCCTAGTGGTTGCCCGAGAGTGCCTTCCTGATTCAAGTTTCTTCTGGTTTTTGACTTTGGCTTTGATTTTGACTTCCCTGTATTCTGGTATCCCTGACTTCTGGCTTTCCCTTATCGTTGTGTCTCTTTCTGTATCCCCTGACCTCGGCAAGTATCCTGACTACTCTTTGGTACGTTAAGTCCGACCATTCTAAGGCCTGGTAATACGCTACCTATTAGTAATCTGTGTGACACAATTCTACGTGCTGGATCAACTAGTAATCCTGACATTATGACATGGCCATAGGTCCTGTAGAATTGTGTCAGCACATAGCTGCTTGCAAGAGCTAGTGGAGAATTATCACCATATGGATAAGTTGGCCCAGGCTTTTAGTACGCTCCTTACTCGAACAGCGCATCTGCAACCTGCGGCTTCTCCAACTGTGTCACCTCCTCCTAATGTACCTCCTGTAGTACACAAGGTAATCTCCTCCCTTGCATTTTGATGGTAATATTCAAGAATGCCGGGGATTCTTTAACCAAATTGAGTATCATTTTGATGCCTCACTGGGAACTTTTCCCACTGACAGAGCTAAAATTGGTTACCTGATGAATCAACTTAAAGGTAAAGCTTTAGCTTGGGCCAATCCATTATGGGAGAGTAGTAGGGGCATTTCACACAATTACCAGGAATTCCTTGCGGAATTTAAACTTACGTTTGAACCATTAGGCAGGGAGGATGACGCCTCCACTTTATTAGACAAGGGAACCGTTCTATCTCGGAGTATGCCATAGAATTTCGCACCTTGGCTTCAGAGGTAGACTGGACTAACAGTGGATTAATCTCAGCATTTAAGAAGGGATTATCTGAGACTATGTTGGGTGAGATTGCTGCCAAAGAACTACCCAAAAAACTCAATGAGTTTATTACGTTTATTATGCTAATTGATAATAGACTCAGAACCAGAAATAAAACCAGCCATATTTCTTTACCATTAGCCCCTCATTTCTCCATACAGGTTGTTCCTGACCTCTCTATACAGTCCGAACCCCAACCTATGCAGTTGGGGGCCACAAGACTGTCCGAGGCAGAAAGACAACATAAGAGAAGAGAGGGTCTATGCATATACTGTGGTAAAAAAGGACAAATTAGGAGTATTTGTCCCATATATAAATTAGAAGCAAAAGACTTTTGATAAAGCCTCTGTGAAACGCATCAAGTGAGGAAGAACACAGACTTTTTTACCCTGACTGGTTTTTATAGTTTGTATTTTAACTTTTTATATATTGTTGAAATAAAGTATATATATATATATATTATATATATCCAGTTATCCCTTTGTCCTACTTCCTATTTACTATCTTTTTGCTGCTACATCTGGGTCCACTACATTCCTAGGTGGGGATTGTTCCACCTGAAGCTTTCTACACTAGAGCAGGTCCCTGCTCTAGTATATGTAAGTAGGTTAATCTCTTTTGCTTCTAATTTATTCCTCGTACTGTACCATATGGTGTATTTTTTCTGTTTTTCATATTACGAACGTCTGCATCTATAAGCCTACCAGGGGCACTTCGTATCAAGAAATCCTTAGACGGGGATTATTCCGTCCAGGCCCTTGAAATCAAGCTAATATAGCTCTTTAAAGTGTGAGTGTGTATTCAACATTTCATTTTGGTCCACTCTACTGTTATTACATATTGCACTATTATTATATTATTTTTCCTTTTAAGCTACACCACTGGCCAGTATTCCAATTACGTATGTACCTTCCCTATTGCTAGCGATGTTCACCTTTTTTATTCTGTAATATTTGTCTTGTTTTTCACAAGGTTGGGGGAACACCTTGTTGGTGAATTGTAGCTCACTAACAGAAAGAGAGCGCTTTTTTTGTTTCTTTACATCAATAAATCCATATCTGCAATCACAAGATCATTTTGGTGTGATTCCCTTAAAAACTATGTGAAGGACTATGTGCAGGCTTGTTCAGTTTGTGCTGTTTGTAAGGTCCCTCATACGCTTCCTTGAGGTTTGTTGCAACCACTTCTTGTACCTAATGTTCCATGGTCCCACTTGTCAATGAACTTAATCGTTGAACTCCAATGGCTATACCACCATTCTTATGGTGGTTGACCGTTTCTCCAAAATGGCTCATTTTATTCCACTTAAAAAATGACCATCCTCTCAAGACCTGGTTCTTATCTTTATACGTGAGATTGTCCGACTGCATGGCATTCCTCACAATATTGTGAAACATGTCTGCTACACTAGGGGCCAGACGTTACTAAGACTATCCTCACCTCAGAGGGCTGCCATTCTTAGCAACAGTCTCAAACCTTATTTTCCTGTTACTTACTAGTTGTCACCCCTATATGCATATGACCGGGTCCGTCCATGTCATCCATATTATCTTTAGGTACTCCCTAAAGTTCAGACAACCCCCTCTACTTTTGAATTTCCAGTTCCATATGACCTAGGTAAGTCTGCCTTAAGTCCATGGCAAGTAAGCCCATATCCCATCCTTCCTTAAAACCCTACCAACCCCTGTCAGCACTGATAGAGTAACCAACTGGCTACATTGCTAGGATCTTTTATGCCTTATAAGTCATTTAAACTAACCTTGTGCATGCTCCCCTCCCATACTCAACCCCCTAACCCAATACATTGATAACGCTTCATTTCATTCCCTATGGGATGATCAGGGCCACTCCAATCATGCCCCCTCTCTTAGTCTCTTAAAGACGGAGAGGCTACCTCTACCTGTAACCTAGAGGCATCCTCTTAGCGCATGGGCAGAGCCTCTCAAAACCGCTTGGCGTTAACGCAGGCCCTATCTCCCTTACTAGACTTGGTAAATTCGCCACATATATACATCGTGATATATACGATAACTAGCTAGAAGCCAGTTGGCATAGGCCAACTCAGCCCTGCCCAAGACTCACTATTAAATTCTTCTGTTGTAGAATGTCACAAATACCGGATCAAGAAGAAGAACTCTCTCTGCCTGGCACCCCAGCCAGACACCCCACCTCACCCGGACCCAGTACCCCAACAGACCATCTAGAGACCGCTCCTGGACTATCCCTAAACTCGCCAGCAAGCTGAAACGCTTAGGCATTCCTTTCCCTGCCACTGCCCGCAAAGCCGAACTGTACCTCCTCCTTACTTCTAGTTCTGGCACTCCTAGGCTTTGTGCCACAGTGCCACTGTCCAATGCAGACAACTTCACCGAAGTGAAGAACATGATGGTGACCCTACTCACTTCCATCAACACCGTCAGTGTCAGACTAGAGAAACTGGAAAATCCTCAGATGCCTATACCTTCCCCCGCAATGGAGCTCCCACCCTCTCTCCTTCACACGGTAATCCCATCTTTTTTTACCCCACTCCCAGCTCTTCCACCCACATAATCACCCCTGCACACCTAGTGCCCCCCGACCGTTTGAAAGGACATCCTGGAGGGCAAGGACGTCAATCTGATTTCTCTGCTAACTGCCTCCCAGGATGTCAAGGAGAACAAATCATACAACTATGGGGATCTGTCGGTCGTACTAAAAGCCAGAGCCCCCAGACTCAATCGCAAACTCACTATAACTGAATTCGTGCTCACCTTTGGACTATACTGTAACGGATCGACTGGCACCCCGACTGGGTACCTCCGTTAATGGAAGCTCCCTAGTGTTTCCTGAGGACTCCAAGCACTGCAGCAGACACCACAACCACCGAATCAGAGAAGCGGATAAATCATCTCAAGCATATGAATGCTGTAGACAGTTGAATAGGAAACCATACGAATAGGTTTACACTCCTAGCAGTCAAACTGGAACAGCATACAATAAATCCTCCCCCAATAATGAGACGACACTTCACTTTGAGGGTTAAGCAGGAACTCTGGACTGGCACATCCAGCCTGGCTTTTATTACAACTGTACACATACAGGCCACACCCAGGGGGAGGCCTAAAATAACCGATAGCATCACGGGTGCAACCCACACATCCCCTCCCCTTAGTGTGACACATAATCCCATTATTCATACAGTTTAAAATATACTTTTTACCCAATATTTATAACTTCAAAACCATACATCACATTCACACCAAATTACATATCCACAATCAATCCATTCAGGGGAACAACATATTAAAAAATGGCATGGATCAGACCAGGGGTTCAAAAGTTACTAAAAGTATCTTTTGTCCCTTACTAGCCGCATGGCAAACCGGTTTAGACAGGTCTTACATAGGCCTCTATCCTGGAGACAAAGAGGAAAGTAATCCAATTATCCAGGGCTAGAAGCAGACTCCATTAACCACATGGTTACAGAAAGACATAAAACACTTTAAAATACAGAAAGTCACCTTTTACACATAACACACAGACATTTCACATATCCCCAGATAGCTGGGATCTGAGCGCACAAAACTACAGAATAGCGCGCAGATCCTATTCACACAGTTCATTTGCCATGGAGCTAAAGTCTTTCCCATAGTCTTTCATTATATGAATAGGCTCCATGGCATAGCTATCTGGGTTAACACATTCACATAAAGTCTGGTCCATAGTCCAAAGGCAAGAGGCGGGCAAGCAACCCCCTCAAAGGACACGTGGCGAGGTCGGTTTCGCCACATATACCGTGACGTTATTGGCTCCACTTCACCTCACCGTAGGGAAGAGTTGGACTTATACATGCACAAATTGGTGGATCTGGGACACAAGTATGGTGGTTTTGCATACTATGACTAACACAAATCTTTTTCGGCCAAAGCTGCAGCATCCTTAGCACAATTTAACATCCACACAAACTGGAATAGGCTTGACACTGAACTATTCTGTCGCCACTTCGTGTCTCTGAAGCCCCCCTCTTGTGCTATATTCACCTCCGGGTCCCACTCCACCAACTTGTGTCCAGTAGATCCAAATCTCCCTACCACCAGCCGTACCCCCTTCGGATCATCAGCCACGGAACACAGAGGTTTTAAAGACAAATTGGGCAGGCCTATCATATTCCTAGGAAAGGCACAGATCTGCAACAATTTCAATTCTGGCAGTTGCGGATTTAGCTTGTGCAGGCTACTGCACGTCTGCTCAGTTTGTTATAAGGCACACACTAAAACCATGTGCCCTAACCATCTGTATCCTAAGCAATGACTGACTGAAGTAAATATAGACAACCTGGCTTACTATCTCCAGGCACACCCTTCACCCCGTTCAGTAGACTTTTTGATACAAGGTTTCACCGTAGGTTTCCACACAGGTATCATCACACTCCCTACTTGCACCCACGAATGTCCCAACCTACAATCAGCTTTACTTGACCCCCAGAACACCGAAGCTTTGATCAAAAAAGAGCTAGACAACGGCTTCATACTGGGACCTTTCACTCACCCACCTTTTTCCTGTTGGCGCACCAACCCCATAGGCATCGCCACGGGGAAATTCTCCAATAAACCACGGCTCGTTATCGATTTATAAGCTCCACGCTCCTTGTCTACTCCAAGAATAAACTCATTAATCCCCTCTCCAGAGTTTTCATTATTCTATGCCACAGTGGACAACGCTATACACGCCATATTAAGAGCCGGTGTAGGTGCGTGGCTAGGTAAGACAGACATCTCCAACGCCTTTAAGCTCTTACCTATAAACCCATCCCTATGGCACGTGCACGGCATTAAGTGTGGGGGGGAGGAATACTACTTTGCCACATGGCTGACATTCGGAGCAAAAAGCAGTCTGAAATTATTTGACGTGTTTGCAGACACACTAGGTTGGCTCCTTCTCAACGTGTGCGATTGTCCATCTGTGATCCACTACCTAGGAGACTTTCTCACAATAAAAGCCACACACACAGCACCCACCAGCATTAACAAAACAAGGCACTTTTTGCAACATTAGGGGTACCACAAGCCCAGGAGAAGACAGTAGGGCCTACCACCAATTTGGTTTTCCTAGGAATCCAGCTAGATTCCGTTGCGCTACAAGATAGCCTTCCTCGGGAGAAAGTCAGAATCATACAATCCATGGAGTCTTTTTTGAGGGGAAACAAGTGTACAAAAACCGAGCTGCAGTCTTTACTAGGTACACTAAACTTTGCGATGAGGATAATACCACAAGGCAGAGCTTTCATCTCAAGGCTCCTGAGTCTTCTCCCCCGACTGACAAATGACAGCAGCACCTTAACACTAGACGAACACGCCATATCCGACCTCCGCATGTGGCTCAGGTTTCTGTCCCACTGGATACCCCCCCATTTCAGAACATGCTCCCGCTATCTGGACAGATGCTGCAGCACATACCGGGTTTGCCGCTATCTTCAACAATGCCTGGTTTAGAGACACTTGGCCACTGGAGACCACAAATCTCCTTCATTCCACACAACTTCAGCTTTGTTTGAAATATACCCCAAAGTCGGGGGGCACCTATGGGAAGGTAAAGCAGTAAAATGCTTCACAGATAACAAAGCTGCAAGTGACATCCTAAACAAAGGCAGATCCTCCTCCCTCGTAATCATGAGGCTAGTCAGACGTCTCACGTGGCTCGCAGCCACTTTACACTTTCACGTCACATGCTTCCACATACCAGGACACACTAACATAGCAGCTGACGCCTTGTCTCGCTCTCAATTTCAGAGATTCTTAGAAGCCCACCCGTTGGCCCGACAAAATGCCAGCGCCAACCCCCTCGTTCCAAGACCTAATCCTGGACTGACCTGCTTAATGGCGCACAGCAGGTTACTGGCTAGCGCTGCCCTTTCAGTCAACACCTCCAAATCATACAATAGAGCCTTTGCAGTCTATAGCAAATTTACGTCTGAGTATCAAGTTGCAGATGTACATTCTCTGGATTCCATAGTAGCATTCATATCCTTTTGCCACCTTCACCTAAAACTCTCCCTAAACACCATAAAACTCTACATCATTAAAAGATTAGGATGGTGGAAATCCACAGTGTATTCCACATACATACCGCAACCAGAGCTAGAATTAAGACAAGCCTTTAAGAATCTTGCCATGTAAATATGTATAATAAAGTGAATTTCATTCAACCTTTTTGCCCTCTTTTATTACAGGCCTACGCGATACATTGGTTTCGGCACACCACAACAAACTTTCTCAAATATCTAACCTGATTTAAATACGGCTTTTGTCCCCGACTACAAATTAGAAGGTGGAGCCTGAAGTTGTGGGAGGGGTTACCCGGCTATATAAGCCCAGGCCCCCTACTCCACAGGGCTGATGCCTCCGGGTTCATCCCTCCCACCGCTCCCCTTATATATGTTATATACTATTACTACTTTTATTACAGGCCTACCCGATACGTCGGTTTCGGCACACCACAACCGACTTGCTCAAATATCTAACCTGTTATAAATACGGCTTTTGTCCCCGACTATAAATACATAATATATATAGTTATTATATATTATATATATATATATATATATATACATGTGTAATTTTACTCTTAAGTGTATTTTATATTAACCCCTTAGCGACCGAGGACGGTTCAGGACCGTCATCGGCATTTTTGCATTGCCGACCGATGACGGTCCTGAACCGTCCTAACGGTGCAATGTACTTACCCGATCGCCGTCGTTCCCCCGGCGGTGATCGGTGGTGCTCCCGGTGTGGGGAGACTGCCTGCAGCCCAGACAGTCTCCCCATGGCGGATTAGGACCCCTGGTGCCATGTGATCGCTGAACAGAGCGACCACATGGTCACAATAGGTGTCCATCTGTCTGCCTGCAGGGGGACTGTCTGTGCTGACAGGCAGTCTCCCTGCTAGTGTAAAATCATAAAAAATAAATAAAGGTACATGTTAATAAAAATAAAAATTATTATATATGTGTGTATATATATATATATGATATATAGACATATATTATATTTATTTAATATATGTCTATATATCATATATATAATATCATACTAAGTGTATTTTTATATTAATATGTACATATATTAATATAAAAATACACTTATAAATAAATTACGCACGTATATCTATAATATATATAATAACTATATATATTGTATATATATTATTATAAAATACAAATAATAAGTAAATTAAATTAAATTAAAAAAATTGAAAATAATAATACAAATTTTTAAAAAAATTACATATCTATATGAAATTTTATTCTAACTGTATTTTGATATTAAAATTTATATATTTATATCAAAATACACTTAGAATGAAATTGTATATATATATATCTATGTATATATAAATAAATAAAAATAATACGAAATATACATATGTCCATATACAAAATTACATAAATAATTATATAAATATACACGTAGACTTCAAATATATAAATATGCATATATATTTAAATTCTACGTGCATATTTATGTAATATTTAAAATAATTAAGTGATTTTATTAATTGCAATTTGAGGGACCTGCCTGCCAACCCAGGCTGAAATTCCAGAGAATTTAATTTGCTAGCACTGTATTTTACCCTGTAACTTTCTATGACACCCTAAAACCTGTACATGAGGGGTACCGTTTTACTCGGGAGACTTCACTGAACACAAATATTAGTGATTCAAAACAGTAAAACCTATCACAGCGATGATATTGTCAGTGAAAGTGACTTTGTTTCACATTTTTCACACACAAACAGCACTTTTACAACTGATTGTTGTGATATGGTTTCCTGTTTTGAAACACTAATATTTGTGTTCAAGAAAGTCTCCCGAGTATAATATTTTATAGCGTGTTTGAAAGTTACAGGGTCAAATATATGGGTCAAATATTTTTACATTGAAAATGGCCAGGTTAGTTATGTTGCCTTTGAGAGCGTATGGTAGCCCAGGAATGAGAATTACCCCCATGATGGCATACCATTTGCAAAAGAAGACAACAAAAGGTATTGCAAATGGGGTATGTCCAGTCTTTTTTAGTAGCCACTTAGTCACAAACACTGGCCAAAATTAGCGTTCAATTTAGTTTTTTAGTTTTTTCACACAGAAAACAAATATGAACGCTAACTTTGGCCAGTGTTTGCGACTAGGTGGCTACTAAAAAAGACTGGACATACCCTATATTGAATACCCTGGTTTGTCTACTTTAACAAAAATATGTACATGTGGGGTGTTATTCAGAGACTTTTGACAGATAATAGTGTTACAATGTCACTATTGATAAATTTGAAAAAAATTTATGTTTTGAAATCGCAATATCCTACTTGTACCTATAACTTGCAATAAAAAGCAAAAAAGCATGTAAACACTGGGTATTTTAAAACTCAGGACAATATTTTGAATCTATTTAGCAGTTTTTTTTATTCGCTTTTGTAGATGAGTAAAAGATTTTTCAAGTAAAAGTAAAAAAAACATGTATTTTTTTAAATTTTTCATCATATTTGTTTGTTTTTTAAAATTAAATTACATGAGATTATATAAATACTGGTATGTAAAGAAAGCCTTTTTTTGTCCTGAAAAAAACAATATATAATTTGTATAGGAACATTAAATGAGAGAGCGGAAAATTACAGCTAAACACAAACACCACAAAAGTGTAAAAAGAGGCCTGGTCGCAAATGTACATCGCAAAAACTGTCCAGTCCTTAAGGGGTTAATATATGTATATATTAATAAATAAATACTCTTAGTATGACGTTATATATGATATATATATATATATATATATATTGTGATCGAAAGCAAGGAATTGTGCTGGAGGGAATCTATATACCTCCCCAGAAGGTTCCTACTTTGTGTAATTAGCCCCAGGGAAATGTTATGTTAAAATTAATATTGCACTTTAAATATGTGTATATTTGGGCCCTGGGGTGGAGCACTTGGAGAGTAGGGTGGGCCAGTGCTCCACTCCACATTTTGGAAGTTGCTTGGAACCTACAGGTGAGAAGTCCAGTTCCAGAGTTTGAATCCTAATTTAACTCACCTGAAAAGGATTGTCAATTACCGGTGCTATTAACCCTTTAAGTCCGGAGGACGTACTATTACGCCACGCAGAAACCGGCTCTAAACGCCGGCGGGCGTAATAGTACGTCCTCGCTTTTATTGCCGCCCACGTGGCCGGCGGTATTCTCCCGCTGCAGATCGCGGTCGGGGGGGATGCCTGGCCCCCCGTGCAACCCCCCCTGTGGCCGGTGACCGTGATCTGCAGTCTCTGATCGCAGTGACAGGCTGTCACTGCGACCAGTATTCAGCATGTGTCAGCCGATTTCAAATCGGCTGACACATGCGGCCGGCGGCTTTCCCGTTGTGCAGATCGCAGTCGGGGGACTTACCTGGCCCCCCAGGCAGTCCCCCTGGGGTCAGTGACCGCGATCTGCTAAGTCTGATCGCAGTGACAGGCTGTCACTGCGATCTCAAAGCACTCTGATCGCAGTGACAGCCTGTCACTGCGATCAGTGTTACATGTGTCAGCCTATTGGCTGACACATGTAACTGGCACAGTGATCCCCCTGCAGATTGGAAGGGGGGAGTGCTTGTACCACCCAGGCACTCTCCCCTGTGGTCAATTACCCAATCTGCAGGAGGTGATCACAGTGACAGGCAGTCACTGTGATCACTGATCCTGTGTGTCAGCCAGTGATGTGAAATCACTGGCTGACACTGTCTCTGCCCCCTGTCCTGTAAAAAAAATAAAATATTAGTTCAAAAAATAAATTAAAAAAATTACAGTTACAAATAAAATATACTTAGATCATATATATTATATATATATATGATCTAAGTATATATATATACACATACACACACACACACATTTACACATACACGACGTGTATTTAAATATTAATAAATATATTTATATATATTAATATCAAATTACACGTAGACTGATACTGATTAAATATATATATATATAATTATTGTTATATATATATTTATATATAATATAAAAAAAATATATATGTAAATACGTAAAAAAATAAAATTAAAAAAATATTTAAAAATAAATAATTAAAAAATATATAGATGTGTGTTATTTCGTTCTAACTGTATTGTGATAATAATATATATATATTTATATCAAAATACACGTAGAACCAAATAATATATATCATAATATATATATCTATATACATAAATATATACGTATATATCACTATATATACCTATATATAAATAAAAATATTTAAAAAAAATTATATATATATATACGTATATATACACATATGTATATATATACATATATTAATTCTACACATATATTTATGTAATAATTTTACATAATTAGGTATCCTAATTAATTACAATTAGCGGGACCTGCCTGACAACCCATGCCGAAAGTATAGGGAATTTAATTTGCTAGCACTATATTTAACCCTATAACTTTCCAAGACACCATAAAACCTGTACATGGGGGGTACTGTTTTACTCGGGAGACTTTGCTGAACACAAATATTAGTGTTTCAAAACAGTAAAATGTATTACAACGATGATATCGCCAGTAAAAGTGACGTTTTCTGCATTTTTCACGCACAAACAGCACTTACACGGACGATATTATTGCTGCAATACTTTTGACTGTTTTGAAATACAAATATTTGTGTTGAGCGAAGTCTCCCGAGTACAACAGTACCCCACATGTACAGGTTTTATGGTGTTTTCAAAAGTTACAGCGTCAAATATAAGGCTTGTGTTTCATTTTTTTCACATTAAAATTCGCCAGATTGCTTACGTTGCCTTTGTGACCCTATGGTAGCCCAAGAATGAAAATTACCCCTATGATGGCATACCATTTGCAATAGTAGACAACCCAAGGTATTGCAAATGGGGTTTGTCCAGACTTTTTTAGTAGCCACTTAGTCACAAACACTGGCCAAAATTGGCGTTTTTTGCATTTTTCACACACAAACAAATACTAACGCTAACTTTGGCCAGTGTTTGTGACCAAATGGCTACTAAAAAAGACTGGACATACCCCATTTGCAATACCTTGGGTTGTCTACTATTGCAAATGGTATGCCATTATGGGTGTAAATTTAATTCCTGGGCTACTATACAGTCTCAAAGGCAACGTAACCAATCTGGCGAATTTCAATTTCAAATGTAACACGCTATATTTGACCCTGTAACTTCCCAAAACACCATAAAACCTGTACATAGGGGGTGCTGTTTTACACGTGAGACATCGCTGAATACAAATATGTGTATTGTATTGCAGTAAAAGCAAACAGTATTTTGACATCCACAGTTAAAATGTCACATAGAACTAAAAAAAAATTTTAAAATCTTTTTTTCTCCCATTTTTTTATATATTTTTTATATTAAATTATGTTTAATACCTAAATATTTGATGTTAAATGAAAGCCCTGTTTCCCCTGAATAAAATGATATATAATAAGGGGGGATGCATTTCATATGAAAGAGGTGAATTACGGTTGGACAGACATATAGCGCAAATGCCAGGTTTTGTTTACGTTTTGTTCTGTTCACAACTTGTACATTTGGCTGCGGTGTTAAGGGGTTAAGTATTCCCCTGCCAAGGGAGGGAAGAGATTGTGTTTGATTTCTGTGAGTGGAAACAGAGAGCTGAAAACCCTGAAACAGTAAGGTTGTTTATGTTTATGTTGGGAAATGGACAAGCCATCCAACCCAGTTAGCTAATTATTTTGTTTAGTTAGTGCTCAGAAGAGCAAGGATTTTGTATTATATATTTTGTTACAACCTTTTATACCTTACTGTGCATTTATTTTGGAACCACAATAAAAAGAGCAAGTCCTTTTACCTCATCCAGTGTGTGAAGTGTCTCTAAAGCCTGAAAAGACTGTGTGTAACACCCCAATCCCAGGACAAGGTACCAAGGGAAAGGAGTACTTTTGTCACAATATACATATATATATATATATATATATATATATATATATATATATATACACACACATACATATTATATATAGATATAATATATGTATAAATATATCTCATATATATATATATTACATTTATTAACTTTATATTAAGTTTTTAAACTTTTATTTAACTTTTTTTTTTTACTTTTTCACCAGCAGGGGGACTGCCTGTCAGTTCAGGCAGTCCCCCTGCTGGCAGCACAATGGCTTTTTTGGAGCGGTCACATGGCCCCTGGGGGTCCTAAATTGGAGAGGGGGGACTCTCTGGGCTCAAAGAAGAAGACGCTGGCGGGGGAACCGTGGCGATAAGTAAGTACATGGGAGGGGGGGAGGGGGGGGGGGTAGAGGTTGTTTTTTTTTTATTATTTTTATTATTATTTTTTTATTTAATATATATATTTTTTTTAACAAGGCCGTAGGACTTGATTTTCCCACAGAAATCACAAATCTGCAGTAATGTTACTACCGCAAAGGATTCTGGGTGGGCATATGCAAATTAGTTTAACAAAGAATCACATTTTTAACTTATTCCATTTTAAACATGGATTCCTTTGAGTCTGTGTTTGCTGTATATAACAGCTTTGAAATACAACTTAGGAAAAGATGCAAGGCCAGTAAACCACTCATGGACAGCTGTTTCCAGGGCCGGACTGGCCCACCGGGATACCGGGAAATTTCCCGGTGGGCCGCGGCACCTGGGGGGGCTGGAGGGAGAGAGGGAGCCCTGCTCCCTATATCTTAATAATATTGCGGCCGCCGGCCGCATTGTCGGTGCCGCCGGGTGGCCGGTCCGGCGGCACACTCTGAGGATTTATACTTACCTTGCAGCCGGCGGCCCCATCTCCTGTGCTGACAGCTGTACCTGCTGTCAGTATCAGTGAGTGTGCCGGGCGGCCGCCTAAGCAATCCGGCGGCACACTCACTGATACTGACAGCAGCATAGCTGTCAGCACAGGAGGACTGAGGGAGGGGGCGGAGCTAACGACCATGCTCCCTCGCGGTTCCCATGATTCCCAGCTCAGCCACATCATAGAGTAATCACTACTCTATGATGTGTAGATGCTAGGAATTATGGGAACCGCGAGGGAGCATGGTCGTTAGCTCCGCCCCCTCCCTCAGTCTTCCTGTGACAAGTTAAGCAGGCACACAGAAGTGGAAGGGAGGGCAAATAGAGGGGAAGGGGGGGGGGCAAATAGAGGGGAAGATAAATAGAGGGGAAGGGGGGGCAAATAGAGGAGAAGGGGGAGACAGAGGGGAAGGGGGGGCAAATAGAGGGGAAGGGGGGGGGCAAATAGAGGGGAAGATAAATAGAGGGGAAGGGGGGGGCAAATAGAGGAGAAGGGGGAGACAGAGGGGAAGGGGGGGCAAATAGAGGGGAAGATAAATAGAGGGGAAGGGGGGCAAATAGAGGAGAAGGGGGAGACAGAGGGGAAGGGGGGCAAATAGAGGGGAAGGGGGGGCAAATAGAGGGGAAGATAAATAGAGGGTAAGGGGGGCAAATAGAGGAGAAGGGGGAGACAGAGGGGAATGGGGGCAAATAGAGGGGAAGGGGGTAAATAGAGGAGAAGGGGGAGACAAATAGAGGGGAAGGGGGGTAAATAGAGGAGAAGAGGAGAGGCAAATAGAGGGGAAGGGGGATAGACAAATAGAGGAGAAGGGGTAGACAAATAGAGGGGAAGGGGGCAAATAGAGGGGAAGGGGAGAGGCAAATAGAGGAGATGGGGTAGGCAAATAGAGGGGAAGGGGGGGAGACAAATAGAGGAATAATAGAAACACAGGGAGAGGGGGGACACAGAGACTGAGGGGTAATAGAAAGACACCAGGTTGGGGGGGCAAAGAGACAGAGGGGTAATAGAGAGACATAGGGCAAGGGGGGGACAAAGAGACAGAGGGGTAATAGAGAAACAGGGGATGGGGGGACAAATAGAGGGGTAATAGAGAGACACAGGAGAAGGGGGGACACAGAGACAGATGGGGTAATAGAGAGACACAGGGGATGGGGGTACAAAGAGACAGAGGGGTAAGAGAGAGACACAGGGAGGAGATGGGGAAGAGAGACACAGAAGGTTTGTTGGGGTGACAAAGAGACATACAGTAGGGAAGGGGGACAAAGTGACACAAGATTTGTGGGAGGCAACGCTGGGCTGGGGAAAAAGAGACAGAGAGTGGCTGGGAGAAGAGAAAGAGGCACAGAGTCTGGAGTTAGAAAGAGACACACAGATGAGATTTGGAAGGGGAGAAAGAGACAAAGTGTCTGGGGCTAAGAACAACACAAAAGGGGCTGGGGGAAAGAGAAATACAGAGGCTGGAGAAGGGTAAAAAGAAACACACATGGACTGGGATGAAGTAAAAGATGCACAAGGGTTGCTGTAAGAGAAAAAAAGGAGACAATTGGAGACAAGATACACTAAACGAGGAAAAGGTAATAGACATAAATTGATGTGATCCTGACAGTAATACACACATAAACATGCATGTATATTAATGTGTGTATTAGTAACATATAACTATGCCTATAATATTTACACATATAGTAATATACATTTATATATGCATAATACACACATAAATGTCATTAATATATACATATATATATATATATATATATATATATATATATATATATGTGTGTGTGTGTGTGTGTAATGAGCATGTATTGGCCCTGTCTTGTTGCTAGTTGCATACTCATGCACAATAACATATTCAAAGTGAAGAGCGCACCCATAGAACTTCAAAATTAACCAGATCACTTCATTTTTTTAGTTGTGCAACTGCAGACATTCAGCATTTCAGTACCATTACTAAAATGTCCTTAACCCCTTAAGGACAGAGCTTCAGAAGCTTGTCTTTCACTTAATGACACAAGCATTTTTTGAATTTTTTTGCTGTTTGCGTTCAACTGCAATTTGCATTTTACTAATTTATTGCACCGACACATATTATATACCGTTTTTTAAAGGACAGAAAGGGCTTTAATTTGATGTAACATATATTTACATAAATGCTTATTTATTATTAAAAAATACAGAAAAATGCAAAAAAATATGAAAAATCTTGATTTTTTAACAGTTTTTGCAATAATAATGTGTGCACAATTAGTGCAGGTTAAGGAAAGTAATTAAAAATAAATTAATTTAGTTGTTCTGATTTACAGAATATATAATGTGTCTGGGATTTTAAGTTTTTTTTGGTAGTTACAGGTCACAAAGCACAAGGAGTAAAATAAACTTTTAATGTGGAGCGATTTTAGAATTTGGTATGTTTGTCTTGTAAGCTTAATAGCCATAAAAGAAAACAAAATTGCCACACAAAAGTATATATTTATATAAAGTAGACACCACAGGCTATTTACCTAAGGTTATTTTGACACTTTCTACGTAGCCATTTTACCGCCAACCTCTGCTAAATATTGGAGTAAAATTGTGTTTTTTGGGGGTTTTCGCACACAAACTTATAACAAAGAACTTCTCATGTGTATTTTGTAAAGTTGGTGTGTGCTATTCCTGTACAAAGTTTTATTATGTGTTCAGTTACTTCTGCTGAGTACAACGGTACCCCCATTGTATGTCTTTGGCACTATTTTGTGAAGCTACAGTGCCATATAGGAGACCTGTCCTTGTCAGTATTCACAGTAGAATTTTGAGAGACGGATTTAATGAGCCTATGCTTCCATTTGGGGTATTATAACAGTTTGACTGTTCAAAAAAACCCCACAAAGGCCTACCATTTGTAAAAGTAGACACTCCAGGGTATCTCATAAGGTGCATATTGTGCCTTAACATGCCCCCATTTTTTTTACCATTACATGCCAAAATATGTGGTAAAAAATAATGTTGTGCATTTTTTACATACGGATTGCATTTTTGCTGGGCATTTTGTATATTTCATATGTGCCACTAAGTTCAAACCCCCCAAATTATGCTCAGCTAAGACTTCTGAGTAAAAGGACACCCCCAGTGTATGTCTATGGCACTATTTCGTGAAGCTACAGTGCCATACAGGAGACCTGTCCTTTTCAGTATTCACAGTAGAATTTTGAGAGACGGATTTAATGAGCCTATGCTTCCATTTGGGGTATTATAACAGTTTGACTGTTCAAAAAAAAAAACCACAAAGGCCTACCATTTGTAAAAGTAGACACTCCAGGGTATATCATAAGGTGCATATTGTGCCTTAGCATGCCCCCATTTTTTCACCAATATATGCCAAAATATGTGGTAAATAATAATTTGGGGCATTTTTTTTACATACGGATTGCATTTTTGCTGGGCATTTTGTATATTTCATATGTGCCACTAAGTTCAAAACCTCCAAATTATGCTCAGCTAAGTCTTCTGAGTAAAAAGACATCCCCAATGAATGTCTTTGGCACTATTTTGTGAAGCTACAGTGCCATATTGGAGACCAAGCCATATCAGTTTTTACAGAACTTTGGATTTTGACGCTGGGCCTATGTGCAAATTCAAAGCATCTTCGCAGGTTTTAAATTCAAACTACCCCACAAAGGCCTACCATTTCTTAAATTAGACACCCCAGGGTATTTCAAAAAGCATATTTTGAACCTTAGCGTGGGATAATTTTTCCGATAGCTTGTACCAGGTGTAGTGGTAATAAGCGTTTTTTCTGCCTTTTTGACACACAAAGTGCGTTTGCACAGTATATTTTGCAAACCTTATGTGTGCTACGACTGTATAATACTTCATATGTTGCTCAGCTATGTCAGCTGAGTACAAAAATACCCCCGTATGTACCTTTGCCAGGTATATGTGGACATCAGTGGGGCACATTTGGGACATAGCCATTCCAGTTTTTTTCAAACTTTCAATTTTTACGCTGTGCCCATGTCCCATTTTAGAGTATTTTACCAGGCTATATAATTCAAACTACCCCACAAAGGCATACCATTTCTTAAAGAAGACATCCCAGGGTATTTCAAAAGGCATATTTTGAACCTTAGCGTGGGATCATTTTTCCGCTAGCTTGTACCAGGTGTAGTGGTAATAAGCGTTTTTTCTGCCTTTTTGACACACAAAGTGAGTTTGCACAGTATATTTTGCAAACCTTATGTGTACTACGACTGTATAATACTTTATATGTTGCTCAGCTATGTCGGCTGAGTACAAAAATACCCCCGTATGTACCTTTGCCAGGTATATGTGGACATCGGAGGGGCACATTTGGGACACAGCCATTCCATTTTTTTTCAAACTTTACATTTTTACGCTGTGCCCATGTCCCATTTTAGAGTATTATACCAGGCTATATAATCCAAATACCCCATAAAGCCATACCATTTCTTAAAGAAGACATCCCAGGGTATTTCAAAAGGCATATTTTGAACCTTAGCGTGGGATCATTTTTCCGCTAGCTTGTACCAGGTGT
Source organism: Pelobates fuscus (assembly GCF_036172605.1). Lineage (NCBI taxonomy): Eukaryota > Metazoa > Chordata > Amphibia > Anura > Pelobatidae > Pelobates > Pelobates fuscus. The sequence continues at coordinate 59,631,473 of NC_086329.1, forward strand.
AGTCGTAATGAGCGTTATTAAATGTCTTTTTTAACTTTTTAAAACTTTTTTTACTTTTTAAAACCAATTTTTAAACTTTTGTTATGCTTATTAATTTTTTTAAAGTTTCTTAAACTTTCGTAAAACTTTTTTTTACAGATTTAAAATTTTTCTATGCTTTTTTTTTTACCGTTAACCCCTAACTAGCAGTAAGCAGCACTAACAGTAAATTCCCCATTTTCCCATAACTCCCACCCACCCCAGCTAGCAAAATATTTAATTATACAATATTTAAATTAGTTAATTAAATAAATTTAACCCCTGAGGGTTAAAAAATAAATAAAAGTTAATCGTCAGGGGTTAAAAAAAAATTAGATCACAGTATAATACTGATCGACTGGCAGGGAAGGGGTTAATTTTTATTTGGACTGGGTAAAGGGTTTATTTTTTTTAATTTTTTACTTAAACGTTATTAAAACCTTTTTTTAACTTAATTTTTTAACTTTTTAAAGCTTATTTTAAAACTTTTTTAACGTTAACCCCTAGTTAGCCTAACACTAAATCCCCCAATTCCCCACTAACTTCCACCCTCCCCAGCTAGCTAAATTTATAATTTTAAAATATTTAAATTAATTAATAAAATAAATTTAACCCCTGAGGGTTAAAAAAAAAGAATTAACCCTCAGGGGTTAAAAAAAAAATCAGATCATATTAAAATGTAATCCCTGCCAATTGATCACTGTAGTCAGTGATCAATTGGCAGGGAAGGGGTTAATTTTTTATTAAAATGGGTAAAGGGGGGTGGGATTTTAAATTTACTTTTTTTTTTTACACTAGGGGGCAGGATCAGCACTGATCCGTCTCCCTGCACTTCACAGTGAACCCGGAAGTGCAGGGAGGCGGAAGGTAAGTATACACAGGACATGTGCTCGCTCTGACATGCTGTCAGAGCTGGTACATGTGCTGGGGCAGCCCGATCCGGTGCTCCCGGTCTGCCTCTAATACAGAGGCAGACCGGGAGCACCTTTAACCCCACGATCGCCGCGATTGCGGCGATCTGGGGTTAATTTTACCGCGTGACGGACGAGGTCCGTCACCCGTCGTTAAGGGTATTCCCTGGATGACGGACCTCATCCGTCACCCGTCCTGAAGGGGTTAATAGGCCAAAGTAGTTGTACTGAAACATTGATTACATGCAAATGTACGTCTACTTAAAAAAAAGGCGCTCTTTTGTTTATTTTGAAGCCCTATATGCGTTCCTTCGTTGGAGTAAGCGTTTTCAATTTCAAGTAATTTTTTCACCCTCTATATCAGCACACTATGCTGTCGCGACGCATTATTGGGCTGGTATAGAATTTTTTTCCAGGGCTGATTTTAGTTCCCAGTCCGGCCCTGGCTGTTTCCTTGTTAATGCAAATCATCAGCATGAGGTTGGTTACTGGTTTGTGATTGAGGCTTGGTAGTGGTTTACTGGCTGTGCATCTTTTGCTAAGTTGTGTTTCAAAGTTGTTTTATACACCCCACAAATTATACATCCCTGGATAGCCCTGATTTGGGTGAACAGCATATCCAAAAATCACCCAGATCAGAGCAGGGGTTCAAAACATTTTCTGGAAGTCTCTTTTGACCGATCGCAAGCATGGCTTTCATGCCCAAAATAGTTCCACAGATTTAGGCTGCACGGCCGGTCTATTTCCAATACTAACTTCCGTTCAAATTCGGGGGGCCGTTCGTGTAAATACCCAATGTTAAAGAGGCGTTCAAATTGTTGAACACAGTTTTACTCCAGTCAAAGTTCCATAAAAGGTAAAGTATAGCGGTGTTCATGCCGTCACGTGTCCGATTTGAGTTCCATGAACTCAACGGCAAAATACCGCTGGCCGCGTGCTGCTAAACAAGATGTCCGCCATTCAACTGTACTAATGGCTGCCACTTCGACTACTTCAGCACTTCGTCTGTTCCTGAAGTGCCATTTCGAAAGTGCAAATAATATTTAATGGGGTAGGAATAGTGTCTTAAAATCCAATAAGCCCAAATAGGGTTTTTAAACAGCAATACACCCCAGGGGCCATAGTCACAGGGCAAGAGGCTGGCAAGCAGGCCTTTCCAAAAAACAGTGGCGAGGTCGCTTTCGCCACAGGTAGTAATTTGCAATAAGCCAAAAAACATGTATGTGAGAATGTTTAACAGCTGAATTTTGCAACAGCTCAAATAGCATACGCTACGGTGCATCCCCACTAAGGTCTAACATAGATGTTGAGGCTTTGAGGAAATATTGAGAAACAATGCAATTTATGAGTATGGTTTATAGAAGAGATAGAGTCGATTCTGCTAAGTTAGTATGAGCTATATAAGAAATGGAAAGAGAATACGACGCAGACAATGCAGTGAATTATTCATACTGCAGAGGACCTCAAATTCTGTCCTAAACCAAGGATCTTGGTTTGTTGACCTACCACTGCCCTACTAGTCCTTCTACTGAGCTAGTAATGGAAAACCTGTTTTTCTCAAAATATAAATTAAAAGTCAACAGGGGAGGGAGGAACAAAACATAATGTCCTGTTAATGGTGATGGAACATATACAATCAGGGAAGAGATATCTCATCTCTCTCTCTCCTCTATCAATACTTTGGTAGGCTTCTGCTCTGCTGCCGGCACCTCCTGCCCCACCACCTGTTCCCTCGATCCTATTCCCTTGTATGTTATTTGTACTTTTTGTTCTGCCTCTCACTAAAATAGTAAATATCTCCCTCTCCTCTGGCATATTTCCTTCAACCTTCAAACATGCAACCCAAACACCCCATCTAACTACTGCTCTATCTCACTTCTGATGTTTACCTCCAAGAGAGTTGTGTATGGGAGATTCACTGACTTCCTTTAATCCAACTCTATGCTTGACCTGCTTCAGTCTGGATTCCATGCTCATTACACTGAAACGGCTCTGACAAAAGTACCCAATGATGTAATGGCTGCGAAAGTTGTGGTCACTATTGTACCCTAATTCTCCTTGACCTTTCTGCTGCATTTCTCACTGCTGATCATCAACCGCTTCTGTAATCTGGTGCTCCACTTACCTCTCCCAGTGTTCTTTTAGTGTTTCTTTCTCTGGGTCAGCCTCTTTTCTCCAACCCCTCTCTGTTGGTATTCCCCAAGGTTCTGTCCCCTACTGTTCTCGATCTATACTGCCTCTCTTGGTAAACTCATCAACTCTTTGGCTTCCAATATCATTTCTATGCAGATGACACATCTATCTGTCCTCTCCTGATCCTATGCCAACCCTCTTGCCTTGTGTCTCTGACTTCCTCTCTGTTATTTCGAACTGGATGACTTCTCACTTCCTTAAATGTAACTTGTCCAAAACAGATCATTTCTGTTTCTTTGTCCAAAACAGAACTGTTTTTTCCTTACTCAAGTGTTGCTACTCCCATGGCTGCCCTCCAAAGAAACAGCACCACCATCAGCTATAACTTGCAGGACGACTACTTAGGAGTTCTTTGACTCCAAATTATCCTTCACCCCTCATGTCCAATCAATCTCCAAATCCTGCTGATTTCATCTTAAAACATAGCGCACTTATAATGCCAGACACTGCTAAGTTGCTGGTCCATGCTGCTATCCTCTCTCGCCTTGACTATTGAAATCTGCTTCTCAGTGGTCTTATGTGTTCCCAACTTGCCCTGCTACAATCCATAATGAATACGGTGGTGATGCTCATCTTCCTAACTGCACCTTCTACGCCTCTCCCCTCTGTCAGTCCCTTCATTGGCTTTTAGTAAAATATAGGGTGTGACAAACTCCCCTTCTCACGTAAGTTTGTCACAAGCTCCTGGAGGAGCCTGCTTGACAGCCTCCTACCCACAGACTATGGGACCTGCAGGGAAACCTGTAAAAGACTACCGAACATGACTGACCATTAGCACTGATTTCATGGAACTGTTTAGGCCCTGGAGAGATAGCGCAGCTAAGCGGACAAGGGCACATGTATGAGTGTGGGGATAGATGCGTGTGATTGGTTGTGTATGTATGTGTGGGTGGGATTATGTGGTGTGTGAGTTCAGTGGGGGGTGCCACTTGGGATTCGGGCCAGCAAACAGCTTCCTGTCCTCCTGCTTCTGTTTGTCCTGGGCCTGTTGGTTTACCAGCTTGAGGGATGGAGGTTGAGGCTTTTCTGGCTTCCCTCAGAGCCGCCGCAGTGTGGATGGTGGCTGGCGACTCCATGGACCATGTGCTCTCCTCACCCCAGGTATTGCTGCCGGTGTGGGTCCCCACCCCACTGCCTCTCTCCTTCTGGGGCCTCCCCTGCGGCCCATGCTCCTGGGGGCCGCACTGCCTGGCATTCACGGGCGTCTATTCATTTGGAGGTACCTTGTCATTACAGGGGGGTACTCTGTCACTACTCCTCAGGCCCAGTTGAGGTGTGGGAGCCCAGTCCTGAGGCATCACCAGGACCGCGATTCTGGGGGCTCCAGACACGCGGCCTGCAACCTATTTCAGGATGCGCGGCCTACACGGCCTGCTTCTATGGTGCAGCCTGCCCCGGCCCCCTGCATTGGACTGCGGGCCGGGGCGGTGAACAGTGGGCAGCACATCCCCGCCGCCCAGCGGCCTTATTGATCCCCCCCCGCGGCAGGCGGGTGGCGGGGCTGTGTCCAGGGCCCCTGCGGTGAGTAGGCTCGGTAGGGAATGGGGGATCGACCTCAGGTGGGCCAGGAGCCTCCTCTGCCAGTGAGGAAGGCTCCCATGAGTCTCTGCCCCCCTTCTGTCTATTTCCCACTCCTTTCCCTGGTTGGTTTCCCTGGGTGTCTACTGGGGGGCCCATCTTGCTCTGGGGGGGGGGGGCTGGTTTCCCTCCTGCTCCTTACTGTTTTTCTGCCCCTCTCCCCCGCTGCATCCTCCTTTCCCCTTTTCCTCTTTCCCTCCCATGTCTTCTCCCTGTTCCTCCCGGGTCCCCTCTGCCCTCCTCACCTTCCCCTTGTTCTCTCTGCCCCCCCCTCCCACGCTCACATTCTCTCCGTTGCTCTTCTCACAGATCCTGGCTGCTGTTACTGGTACTGCCCAGCAGGTGGCACCTGGAACTCCTTTGAGGAACACAGTGGTCTCTGGTTTTCATTTATATCTGCTTCACCTTTTGTGCTGGCCGTGCTGGGTTTGGAACACCAGGCTTTCACGGGTAAGTGTGGTTTTCCCCTCTTTGATTAGTCATTCAGGTCTCTCGTTAGGGGGGTCCTCCCGGGTCTGAGTTTCTAGATCAGTGGCAGCAGGGGGTGGCGGCTCTCGGGGGGTCCATTAGGGATAGTCGACTCTGGGCTGTTTGGTCCACGGCCCCACGAACGCCCTCTGCGCAGTCCTCAGGGCCCACTGAATGTTGTCCTTCATTGGTGGTGGTCCCCTTTTTTTCATTTGTTGTGGTGTCTTGCTCCATTGCTAGGACTGGCAGAGCTTCCCGCACGGTGGGTGTGTCCGACATGGTGCAGGGTGCTGCTTTTGTGAGCTGGTATGGCCGGCTGGGGGTTTGCACTTGGGGCAGAAAAGTAGGGATAGGATTTGGATAGGGGGGCTCATGCAAATGTTTTCCCTCCTGCCACTCCCGCCCCTCATTGGTCGGACAGGTCAGTAAGGAGTTTGAAGGTCATGGAGGACATTTGGGTTTTGGTTACGGGCGTTTTTTCTATCCTGGCTAGCGTTTGTTGGGGGGCAGTCTCCCCAGAAATGTTCTGCATTGTTCTGCTATCAGGACACTATTTGGAACACTTGTCATAACTATGGAGGGCTGGGTTGGTTGATGTACGGCTGGCAGTGTGACCCTCGTTTGTCCTGGGGCCAGATGGACATAGGCCTCTGGCTCTCAATTATGACTCTCCCAGCGCCTCTGTGGGGTGCTTTTCCGTCATTTCTTTGGGGGTCTGAGGGGTGAAATCCTCCTCCCCATCGGCCCCCAATGTTTGCAATTCAATGAAGGTCACGGTAAGTGGGGGTCCTTGTGCTGGGTCAAGCACGAGTGCTCCGGTTGCGGTGGTTCCCATCCCAGCTTCCGCTTTTTCAAGCGGGGTGCAAATGGACTAGTGGGGGCCAAGCGCGTTGGCTCCGGTGGTCGTAACCTTGATGCACCCGTGGTTCGACCTTTACAGGTTCGACGGGCTGCACAGATCATATCGGAGGGTTTTGAGCAGGGTTTTGGAACCCCCTTTTTCGGAGCGCCCTTCCCCTCTCTTGATTTCGGAAACTTGGGTCTGTACGGGAATTCCCACAGGTTGTTCGGGAGAGGCTTGCTAAGGAATTCTTAGTGTCACGGTAATATACCCCAACACGCAAGAATAGTCCGAGAGACAAGAAAACAATATACGTCTTACCGGGCCTTAGAATGGCCGGACTTTGACGTGGACAGGAAAAGACAGAGTCAAGAACGAGCCAAGGTCAAGGGAACAGAGAGACAGTGTAAACAAGAACTAGCCAAGGACTGGTACACAGGAGTCAGGAAGCCAGCGAACAAGACAAAGCAGGGATAAAGAGAAAAACTGAGTCAGGTACAAAGCCAAGGTCAAGCACGAAAAAACACTACTGAACGATACAAGCACTAAAGGGAACTGAATCAGAAACCACGATAGGGCAGGGAGTAAAGGGAAAGGTGAGTATAAATACCTATTAGTTTAATTTGATTGGCCCTTGTCATATCCACGCCCCCAAAACGTGAGTGTATGGGGAATGTGTAATGACATGGGCCAATGGGAGACCTTTTTATTTTTTTGCTCCCACTGTCCCTTTAAAAGCGTGCCCGCTATGCGCGGGGCGCTCCCAATGCCGCTTCTCGCGGTCAGTGCGCGCCTTCCCGTCGGCTCATCCAGTTGCAGGACCGTGTGCGGCGGGGAAGGAGGACCTCGTCCGGCCCCTGGAGAGGGTAAGTACCGCTACACTTAGGGCCAGATGGCCGGCCCCCCTTTTTGTATTCCCCCTATATCCTATTCGAGGGTTTTTCACTTTTGGGCATGGTGCCAAAGAGGAAACAAGGGAAATGTCACCCTCATTTGTCGTGCCCTCTTGGGGGTTCGGTGAATTGTTGACGATGCTGCCAAACTCTGCCGGGTTTCCTGCGCGTCCTTTGACATGGTGGTTTGCATGGTACGGGCTGCGAGTCCGGGGGCCTTGCTGGCAGGGGCGGTTGTGGAATCGGCTTTCCAACTGCTTCCAGTGCACCCGGATGGTCACCATCTCCTGGGTTGTACCCTTGACGGTCAGTTTTCTGTGGATATGTGCCTCCGTAAGGGTGGCTCCCTATCCTGCTTCTTGAGAGCTTTGGCATTTTCCTGGAATGGGGGCTGCATAGGGATGCGGGGGTCGGTCCTGTTCTGCACTGACTGAACGACTTCTTGTGTGTGGAGCTGGCGGAGTCGCTCGTCTGCGCTCTGCTGCTGCGTGTTCTGGGGGATGTGTTTCAGCGTTTCGGTGTTCCGTTTACACGTGAGGAAACTGTTGGTCCGGTTACCTGCCTTAGTTTCCTGGGCGTCGGGATGGATTCCGTGGCTGGGGACTGTTGGTTGCCCCTGACTAGGGTTCATGCCCTCTGGTGCGAGGTGACGCTGGCTTTGGAGCAATGTGTGATTCGGCTGCGCTGCCTGCAGTCTCTCCTCAGTAAGCTGGTGTTTTGCCTGTCGGATTTGACCTATGGGGCTGTCTGGGATTCTTTCTCAGCCTCCTATATCGTAGAATGTACTTGTAACGGCACCCCTGGGCATAAAAGGGGTTAAAAGCCATTTAGGAGATATTCCCTTCCAGATATACAGGCAGCTACTGTAGACGCCAATCCACCTAACCGGAGAAACATACAAATGCGCTCAAACATATGAATGAATAGGAAAAACCATACAAAAGGTTTACACTCCTAGCAGTCGAACTGGAACAGCATACAATAAATCCCCCCCAAGAACGAGACAAGGCTCTGTTTTGAGGGTCAAGCAGGAACAGACAGAGCTGTGGGTTTATTGTTCTTATATACACATTAGTACCACCCCCACAGGGCTTAGAAAACAACCAATAAACACGTACAATACACTGAGACACTCCCACACAAAATCCTCCCCTCTGCTTGTGATACAATTATCTTACACAATGGGTAATGTAATTATCACAGGCAGATAAATACAGTTTTTCCACATTATTCATAACTTTAAAAGTATGCATCACATTCACATTTTCAGAATCAGCATACTCCAAATACAAACATACGTCAACATCTTACAAATTGGTCCAGTGGTTCAAAAGATAGATCATAGTCTTTTGTGACCAAATGAAGCATGGCTTTTCTGCCCAAAACCAGTTCCACAGAGTCTTCTATCCTGGAGATAATTGGGAAGTAATCAAATTATCTCCAAGGACAGAGGCAAAACTCCATTGAACACATGGCAGCAAAAGACAATAAAATACATAAAAATATATAACTGTGCAGCCATTGCATAAAACAGGTACATATCCCCAGATAGCTCAGATCTGAGCGCACATTATTACTGAATGGCGCTCAGATCACACACATACAGTTCAATTGCCATGGAGCCAAAGTCTTTCCCATAGTCTTTCATTATATGAATGGGCTCCATGGCATAGCTATCTGGGGTATCACCGCTCAAACAGGGCAAGCACCGAATGACCCAGCTTTCCTGTCTTTGCAGGGGAAAATCAAGCGTTTCAACATGGGGCCATAGTCTAAAGGCAGCAGGCGGGCATCCAGGCTCCTCCAATGCACAGTGGCAAGATTGGTCTCGTCACAGTACTGGCAGGCGCTGGAGGTCTATAACACCGACTTCCACCTGTTTGCCGCTGCTGCAGGCTCAGGAGGTTTTGGGGTCATTTGGGCTCTCAATGGTGGGGGCTGACTCTTGGCCAGTAGGCTGGCAAGCGGCAGGGCTCTCCTGGAATCTGGCTGTCCTGGAGCTCTTCCTCATTATGGTGGCATTGGAGGTGTGGGTTCCCATAATTTCCCATTGCAACAATCTGGGGGCATCCCCTGCCTCAGCGGTTCAATTGATGCGGCGCCTCGTTCTGCGCTGTTTGAGTCGTAATGTGTCTGGTAGGGCGGGGGCATATCCGGGGGTTCATGATGTATTGGCCAATGCTCTCTCTCATTCACAAGGGGACGTACTTCAGGCTGTGACTCCATAGGCTGATTTGGAGGGCATCCTGTGCCCGGTGGAAATGTGGTCACTTGGTCTGGCGGACTGATGGGGCTGGTCCATGGGTTGGTCTCTGTGGCCGCGTGGGCCCGGTACAGTATGGTGTGTAGTGACAGGGAAGGGTAGGAGAGTTCCCTCTGGGGTTTCCAGGATTCATCCTCTCGCATTCAGGGTTTGTTACATCTCTTAAGGTCATGGAAGTCTGCAGGGTTGTCCTCCTCCATGATTTCTTAGTGATTTGCTGGGCTCAGCTTCCTGTTCACATTACGGTTGTTTCAGTGGGCCCACTTTACTTCTGGATTCGCCGCTCGAAGACTGTTGTCTTTGGGAATGGTAAGTGGATCCGATTGGGGGTGGTGCAGGGTTCCGGCATTTGCCCCATTTTTTCCTGCGGTGGGTGCTGTTCCTTCCACCCGGCTTCTCAGGTTCTCCCCTTTTTGTTCACAAGGACGGAAGCTTTCTCTCCCACTTCCAACTCGTTAGGGTGTTCCGCTTGGGGCTCAAATTCCTGGTATTGGTGGCAAGGAGTTTGGGGGCTATTCATTCCTTGTTGGGGTAGCTACAAAGGCCTCTAGGCTTGGCGTGCCGGCACAAGTGGTTCTGGGATACATGTGGTAGGAGTCAGGGCGTTATGTTCCTTCTGTTTGGCCTGCAGGTATCTGGTGTTAATTTCTCTCCACAGGTCAGGTTCCCCTACCCGGAATATGGCTCCTGGGATGCTACTATGTCTCTTTGGCCAGAAGGTGGGCGGCGGTCTGGCCTAGGGGTCTTACGCCTTCTCCAGCGGAGGTTCGGTGGTTTGGCACAAGAGGTATGAGGTTGGTGCAGCTCCTCCTCACCTGGTTCAGCTGTCCTGCCTCCTGGAGGGTTCCGGGGGTTCTTGTCATCCATCTGGGGGGTAAGGGGGAATGACTTGGGTCGGTGCCCATTTGGGATTTTGGGTTGACCGTTTAACTGGACAGGGCACGCATTCTAGTTTTCTTCCCAGATGTCTGCCTGGTTGGGTTCGAAGGTTATCGCCCGTTATTTCTGGCAGTGCGCTCAGCAATCTGAGTGCCCTGGTGAGCTGCAGTCGGAAATTGAACAAGATGGTTTCTGGGTTTTTCTTGGGAGTTTGAGCGGGATGCAGCCAAGCTATTCAAGGGAATGGGGTGGTTTTGATGGAGGTTGGGCTCGTCCTCCTTTTATAGAAACATAGAAACATAGAATGTGACGGCAGATAAGAACCATTCGGCCCATCTAGTCTGCCCAATTTCCTAAATACTTTCATTAGTCCCTGGCCTTATCTTATAGTTAGGAAAGCCTTATGCCTACCCCACGCATGCTTAAACTCCTTTACTGTGTTAACCTCTACCACTTCATCCGGAAGGCTATTCCATGCATCCACTGCCCTCTCAGTAAAGTAATACTTCCTATAGAAACATAGAAACATAGAATGTGACGGCAGATAAGAACCATTCGGCCCATCTAGTCTGCCCAGTTTTCTAAATACTTTCATTAGTCCCTGGCCTTATCTTATAGTTAGGATAACCTTATGCCTATCCCACGCATGCTTCAGCTGGAAGGCTATTCCATGCATCCACAACCCTGTCAGGAAAGTAATACTTCCTGATATTATTTTTAAACCTTTGTCCCTCTAATTTAAGACTATGTCCTCTTGTTGTGGTAGTTTTTCTTCTTTTAAATATAGTCTCCTCCTTTACTGTGTTGATACCCTTTATGTATTTAAATGTTTCTATCATATCCCCCCCTGTCTCGTCTTTCCTCCATGCTATACATGTTAAGATCCTTTAACCTTTCCTGGTAAGTTTTATCCTGCAATCCATGAACCAGTTTAGTAGCCCTTCTTTGAACTCTCTCTAAGGTATCAATATCCTTCTGAAGATAGGGTCTCCAGTACTGTGTACAGTACTCCAAGTGAGGTCTCACCGGTGTTCTGTACAATGGCATGAGCACTTCCCTCTTTCTACTGCTAATACCTCTCCCTATACAACCAAGCATTCTGCTAGCATTTCCTGCTGCTCTATTACATTGTCTGCCTACCTTTAAGTCATCAGAAATAATCACCCCTAAATCCCTTTCCTCAGATGTTGAGGTTAGGAGTCTATCAAATATTCTGTACTCTGCCCTTGGGTTTTTACGTCCAAGATGCATTATCTTGCACTTATCCACATTAAATGTCAGTTGCCACAACTCTGACCATTTTTCTAGTCTACCTAAATCATTTTCCATTTGGCTTATCCCTCCTGGAACATCAACCCTGTTACATATCTTAGTATCATCCGCAAAAAGACACACCTTACCATCAAGACCTTCTGCAATATCACTAATAAAAATATTAAAGAGAATGGGTCCAAGTACAGATCCCTGAGGTACCCCACTGGTGACAAGCCCAAGCTTCGAATATACTCCATTGACTACAACCCTCTGTTGCCTGTCACTCAGCCACTGCCTTACCCATTCAACAATATTGGAATCCAAACTCAAAGATTGTAGTTTGTTGATAAGCCTTCTATGTGCAACAGTGTCAAAAGCCTTACTGAAATCGAGGTAAGCAATGTCTACTGCACCACCCTGATCTATAATTTTAGTTACCCAATCAAAAAAATCAATAAGATTAGTTTGGCATGATCTCCCTGAAGTAAACCCATGTTGTCTCTGATCTTGAAATCCATGTGTTTTTAGATGTTCAACAATCCTATCCTTTAACATGGTTTCCATCACTTTCCCCACTACTGAAGTTAGGCTTACTGGCCTATAGTTGCCCGACTCCTCCCTATTACCTTTCTGAATGGGCACAACATTCGCTAACTTCCAATCTTCTGGGACTACTCCTGTTATCAATGATTGGTTAAATAAATCTGTTAATGGTTTTGCTAGTACACCACTAAGCTCTTTTAATAGCTTTGGGTGTATTCCATCAGGTCCCATTGACTTATTTGTCTTTACTTTTGACAGTTGAAATAGAACCTCTTCCTCTGTAAACTCACGTGTAATAAATGACTCATTTATCCTTTTTCTTAACTGAGGTCCCTTTCCTTCATTTTCATCTGTAAATACCGAACAAAAATATTCATTGAGGCAGTCAGCTAGACCTTTATCCTCATCTACATACCTTCCTTCTTTTGTTTTTAATCTAACTAATCCTTGTTTTACTTTTCTTTTCTCATTTATGTATCTAAAAAGGTTTTGTCCCCCTTTTTTACTGACTGTGCTATTTTCTCTTCTGTGTGTGATTTGGAAGCTCTTATAACTTGCTTAGCCTCTTTCTGCCTAATCTTATAGGTCATTCTGTCTTTCTCACTCTGGGTTTTTTTATAATTACTAAATGCTAACTTTTTGTTTTTTACTATTTTGGCTACATCTGTGGAGTACCACAGTGGTTTCTTGAATTTTTTTGCTTTTACTGACAAGCCTAATGCAATTTTCTGTTGCCTTCAGTAGTGCAACTTTTAAATAATCCCATTTCTTTTGGACTCCATTTAAATTGCTCCAGTCTGATAATGACTCCTTTACACATATTCTAATTTTGGAAAAGTCTGCTTTTCTAAAGTCTAAAACTTTTGTTTTTGTGTGGTGTGACTCAGTCACTGTTCTTATATTAAACCACACTGACTGATGATCACTGGATTATAAACTTTCACCTACAGTAATATCTGATACCAAATCTCCATTTGTTAACACTAAATCTAGTATGGCCTCTTTACGAGTTGGCTCCTCAACGACTTGTTTTAGAGACAATCCCAGTAGGGAGTTTAGAATATGTGTGCTCCTGGCACAAGTAGCTATTTTTGTTTTCCAATTTACATCAGGAAGATTAAAGTCACCCATGATGATAACTTCCCCCTTCATTGTCATTTTAGCTATTTCTTCAACTAGTAGATTATCTAACTCTTCAATTTGTCCTAGGGGCCTATAAATCACACCTACACAAGTTACTGTGTGATTACCAAATTCTAACGTAACCCAAACGGACTCTATGTTCGCCTCACTAACCTTTATTAGACTAGATTTTATGCTATTCTTTACATACAGGGCCACCCCCCCCCCCTTTCTTGCCTTCCCTGTCTTTTCTATATAAAGAGTACCCTGGTATTGCTATGTCCCAGTCATTTTTCTCATTATACCATGTCTCAGTAACAGCGACAAAATCTACACTATCAGTTGCCATTATTGCCACAAGTTCATGGATCTTATTCCCTAAACTGCGAGCATTTGTAGACATGACTCTAAGCTTATCATTTTTTAACACACTTGCTACAGGCACCTTCTGTCCTTGTTTTGGGGGACAATTGGATTGATGTTTTATCACCCTTTTGCCCCCCCCCCCCCTCCTAGTTTAAATACATCCTAGCAAAATCTCTGAACTGCTCACTGAGAACATTTGTTCCCTTTTGAGAAAGATGCAAACCATCTTTTTTGTACAGTTTATTTCCATTCCAAACAGAGCTACCATGAGCAATAAAGCCAAATCCTTGCTCCCGACACCATTCACCAAGCCACAAGTTAAAGTCCCTAATACGCATCCGCCTGTCATTCTGAGTGTTATGCACAGGCAGAACTTCAGAGAATGACAATGTGGAAGCAACCTGTCGTATATCATTGGCAAAAACACTAAAAACTTCCTTAACCTCTGAAACCTCATTGCAAGCCAAGTCATTTGTCCCTAAATGGACAAGTACATCCAATTCCCCTTCCTGCTTTGCTTGCTTAACAATATTACAGATACGTCTCCTGTCTCTGTGAGCAGTAGCTCCGGGAAGACACCTCACAAGACCACCATTGTCCATCTCCACACCTCTTATGATGGAATCCCCCACCAACAACTGCTTTCTATTAGGCCTCACCATAGTCTTCAAGCCTCTCTGCACAACACCACTAGCCTCAGTGCCTCTCTGCACAACACCACTAGTCTCTGTGCCTCTCTCCACAACACCACTAGCCTCAATGCCTCTCTTCACAACACCACTAGCCTCTGTGCCTCTCTGCACAACACCACTAGCCTCTGTGCCTCTCTCCACAACACCACTAGCCTCAATGCCTCTCTTCACAACACCACTAGCCTCAATGCCTCTCTTCACAACACCACTAGCCTCAATGCCTATCTTCACAACACCACTAGCCTCTGTGCCTCTCTTCACAACACCACTAGCCTCTGTGCCTCTCTGCACAACACCACTAGCCTCTGTGCCTCTCTCCATAACACCACTAGCCTCAATGCCTCTCTTCACAACACCACTAGCCTCAATGCCTCTCTTCACAACACCACTAGCCTCAGTGCCTCTCTGCACAACACCACTAGCCTCAGTGCCTCTCTGCACAACACCACTAGCCTCAGTGCCTCTCTGCACAACACCACTAGCCTCAGTGCCTCTCTGCACAACACCTCTAGCCTCAGTGCCTCTCTGCACAACACCACTAGCCTCAGTGCCTCTCTGCACAACACCACTAGCCTCAGTACCTCTCTGCACAACACCACTAGCCTCAGTGCCTCTCTGCACAACACCACTAGCCTCAGTGCCTCTCTGCACAACACCACTAGCCTCAGTGCCTCTCTGCACAACACCACTAGCCTCAGTGCCTCTCTGCACAACACCACTAGCCTCAGTGCCTCTCTGCACAACACCACTAGCCTCAGTGCCTCTCTGCACAACACCACTAGCCTCAGTGCCTCTCTGCACAACACCACTAGCCTCAGTGCCTCTCTGCACAACACCACTAGCCTCAGTGCCTCTCTGCACAACACCACTAGCCTCAGTGCCTCTCTCCACGACACCACTACACTCTGAAAGTGCAGAAAATGAATTATGTAGAGCAACAGACTGTGCAATATGCCTTTTATCCACAACTCAAAGTCTACCAGATCCTACAGTAATCCATCTGCCATTCCTAGTATGTCTCTGATATTATTTTTAAACCTTTGTCCCTCTAATTTAAGACTATGTCCTCTTGTTGTGGTAGTTTTTCTTCTTTTAAATATAGTCTCCTCTTTTACTGTGTTGATTAACTTTATGTATTTAAATGTTTCTATCATATCCCCCCTGTCTCGTCTTTCCTCCAAGCTATACATGTTAAGATCCTTTAATCTTTCCTGGTAAGTTTTATCCTGCAATCCATGAACCAGTTTGGTAGCCCTTCTCTGAACTCTCTCTAAAGTATCAATATCCTTCTGAAGATACGGTCTCCAGTACTGCGTACAATACTCCAAGTGAGGTCTCATCAGTGTTCTGTACAATGGCATGAGCACTTCCCTCTTTCTACTGCTAATACCTCTCCCTATACAACCAAGAATTCTGCTAGCGTTTCCTGCTGCTCTACTACATTGTCTGCCTACCTTTAAGTCCTCAAAAATAATCACCCCTAAATCCCTTTCCTCAGATGTTGAGGTTAGGACTCTATCAAATTGTAAAGGATCCTGCTATCCGTGCAGCGCTGATCCTTGCAGCGTCTCCCGAAATCCAAGCTGAAAAGAGTGAAGTAGTGATTATAGCTCCCAATTCCCCAAACATGAGTCGAGACTTCATGAAGGGGTAAAACGAATGTGTTTATTGATGGCCAAACTCAGCCCTTTTTATGATGGTCTCCCAGCAAGGGAACTCCCACATGGGAGCTTGTGGAAGACTGTAACAAAATATGCAGAACCAATCAGTATACAGTACAATTCTTATACACACCCACAGGAAGAGTGTAACCCCTCCTCTGTATCCTGGAGATAATTAACTTACCCCTCCTCTCTATCCTGGAGATAATTAACTTAAGTGGTTGCAGAGAACCTAATTATCTCCGGGCAGAGAGAAACATGTGCTTTTTACCTTTTAACAAAACTGTATTAAAATCAATAACTCATGCTTCGCTGAACGAAGTCCCCATGTTCCACACACCCCCAGATAGCTTGGATCTGAGTGCATATTATAGGCGAATAGCGCTCAGATCCCACGAACACAGTTCTCAATAACGTTGAGTAAAGTTTAAGTTCACCAGCTGTAATGGAAGTTAAACTGCACGAACCCACATACGAGTGTAACAGGGGAAATGTACAATCCAAGCAAGTAAGGCGAACGATGTGATCCAGAGACAGAGGGCTCTGTCCCAAGTGCCTTAAGACCCCATGACTTAACGGGCCAGCATCCCAGGGTAAGAGGCTAGCAATCCGGCTCCTCCAAGAGACAGGGGGGCAGGGCAGTTTGTCACATGCAGACCCAGTGACAAAAGCCATTTTGTCACACATCTCCCCTTTTCCAAACGGACTAACAGGGTATCCGACCTCCTGCCGGTCAGTGCCCTTGTTAGTCCAGCAGCCCACCCACAAAACAGAAACAGCAGTACAGCCCTCCCACAATAACTGGTTTCTACACCTGAGTGAGGGAAAACCTGTCCATGTCCAGGTGCCTCACCACGGCTCCTGCCTTGGTGGGTGGCTGAATGGGCAGAGACCTGGTACCAGCACTACTACGGGAGTAGTCTGGTTGAAACCTGGTTGCTGGAGACCGACTGTCTCCCCTTTAGCTGCACAGCTCGGCTGCTGGAGACCGACTGTCTCCCCTTTTTCTGTACAGCTCTGCTGCTGGAGACCGACTGTCTCCCCTTTAGCTGCACAGCTCTGCTGCTGGAGACCGACTGTCTCCCCTTTTTCTGTACAGCTCTGCTGCTGGAGACCGACTGTCTCCCCTTTAGCTGTACAGCTCTGCTGCTGGAGACCGACTGTCTCCCCTTAAGCTGCACAGCTCTGCTGCTGGAGACCGACTGTCTCCCCTTTAGCTGCACAGCTCTGCTGCTGGAGACCGACTGTCTCCCCTTTAGCTGCACAGCTCTGCTGCTGGAGACCGACTGTCTCCCCTTTGGCTGTACAGCTCTGCTGCTGGAGACCGACTGTCTCCCCTTTAGCTGTACAGCTCTGCTGCTGGAGACCAACTGTCTCCCCTTTAGCTGCACAGCTCTGCTGCTGGAGACCGACTGTCTCCCCTTTAGCTGCACAGCTCTGCTGCTGGAGACCGACTGTCTCCCCTTTAGCTGCACAGCTCTGCTGCTGGAGACCGACTGTCTCCCCTTTAGCTGTACAGCTCTGCTGCTGGAGACCGACTGTCTCCCCATTGGCTGCACAGCTCTGCTGCTGGAGACCGACGGTCTCTACTCCTAATACAGTGTCCTGCTGCTGGGGAAAGGAGACTGGGCTCTCTATTCCGTGCTGGACCGGTGAAGAGACCTCGGTCCCATCTCCACCTGCCGACTGTGGATCCTCCCCGGACCAGTCTATGAGGTCCCCTACCTCTGCAGCTGGTAGCGGAGCAGGGTGTACCTCAGCCGGGTCTTGCCAGTGGTAGTGCTGCAGGTTAGGCTGTGAGTGGATCAAGCTGAACAGATGTTGGTAGTCCTGCTCCAGCTCCCACTCCCTTCTGACCAGGAATGTTAGATCTGCTCTCACCCCCCTTTCGGGAGGCCAATCGTGTAGGTCTCTCCTGTAGTCCATAAGGTCCCAGAATCTGGACTCTCCCGTGCTCCCAAAATCCATTTCGTCAAAGGACTCCCATAATAGACCAGGGCCATTGTAATCCTCACCCTCGGGTCTGTGGTATTCCTCCATCCAGGGAGCCTGCCGCACTGTGTCCCACCATAGTGCCTGGTATGCGTCCTCTAACCAGGTCTCCTGCCATACCAGGGTCTCGAGCTCCGACACCCACTGCTTCAGGGGCTGCTCCCCCAGCAGAGGCTTTCGCAGCGCCAATCGCATTCGCAACCTCTGCTCCTCACTGGGGAGACTCTTGCTCCGTTGTTGCTGCACGTCCTCCATGGCCTCGTGCCATACGCCTTTCCGGGCTGCATCCCTGTAATCCGGGTGCTCCTCCTCATGGAACGCTGATTCCATGCTGCTGTAGCCAGGGGCACTGTACGAATACTAGTGTTGCCCTAATTATAAATCCATGTGTCACTGGGATGCTATTCACTACTTGATTCGGTTCTGTATATCCATTCGGGAGAAAATCCCGCCGCTTGCCACCAGTGTAAAGGATCCTGCTATCCGTGCAGCGCTGATCCTTGTAGCGTCTCCCGAAATCCAAGCTGAAAAGAGTGAAGTAGTGATTATAGCTCCCAATTCCCCAAACATGAGTCGAGACTTCATGAAGGGGTAAAACGAATGTGTTTATTGATGGCCAAACTCAGCCCTTTTTATGATGGTCTCCCAGCAAGGGAACTCCCACATGGGACCTTGTGGAAGACTGTAACAAAATATGCAGAACCAATCAGTATACAGTACAATTCTTATACACACCCACAGGAAGAGTGTAACCCCTCCTCTGTATCCTGGAGATAATTAACTTACCCCTCCTCTCTATCCTGGAGATAATTAACTTAAGTGGTTGCAGAGAACCTAATTATCTCCGGGCAGAGAGAAACATGTGCTTTTTACCTTTTAACAAAACTGTATTAAAATCAATAACTCATGTTTCGCTGAACGAAGTCCCCATGTTCCACACACCCCCAGATAGCTTGGATCTGAGTGCATATTATAGGCGAATAGCGCTCAGATCCCACGAACATAGTTCTCAATAACGTCGAGTAAAGTTTAAGTTCACCAGCTGTAATGGAAGTTAAACTGCACGAACCCACATACGAGTGTAACAGGGGAAATGTACAATCCAAGCAAGTAAGGCGAACGATGTGATCCAGAGAAAGAGGGCTCTGTCCCAAGTGCCTTAAGACCCCATGACTTAACGGGCCAGCATCCCAGGGTAAGAGGCTAGCAATCCGGCTCCTCCAAGAGACAGGGGGGCAGGGCAGTTTGTCACATGCAGACCCAGTGACAAAAGCCATTTTGTCACACAAATATTCTGTAATTTGCCCTTGGGTTTTTACGTCCAAGATGCATTATCTTGCACTTATCCACATTGTAACGGAATGCAGTATATTAGTCCACGATATCCGTTGGTATCTTCAGGTAATCCACAGTCAGAGCAGAAAGCACGGCAATATTCCCAATCCTCCCAATAACCGGACGAAACACAGTTTGGGAGTCAACTAACTGGCTTTATTCACAGCTGGCATATTTATACAGTTCCCCATGCAAGGGGTTTCCATACAGTTGTTTCAGGGGATTTCTCCCATCATGCAGTATAATTCTCCCAACAGGCTTTGTTGCACGAGAGGGATACTCCCACTAAAATGGACGATTAAGTGGATTATCTCCTCGTGCAGCAAAACCGACAATTTATACAGAAATCTATATTTTATACATTTTTACTCGCTTTTAGACGAATGACCGTTCGGTAGATAGCTGGGGTCGGCGGGCACATTTAGTGAGAATACCGCTCCGATCCCAGCTAAACTAACCGAACGCCGCACAAAATACATTAAAACATTGAGTTCGGTTTAAAAGTACCGAACCTCTATGGGGAACAGAATGTGCCGAACGCGGAACTCCCGAACGCTCTGGAAGTCCAGCGGTGTTCGGATCATTGAGTAGCCGTTTTCAGTTCCAGGCTCTCGAGGACCGAACACCGCTGCAGAGACAAAGGATCCAAGATGGCCGACCGCCGCATGGTTGGTAGCCGAACGACGGCCACCTAGGAGAGCCCTTAATTACCGATTGCAACATTGTTGCAATCGGTTAATTGGTGCCACACGACTTGGGAGTGGGTGGTCTACCTGGGGAGCCCGCATTCGTATGGCGAACGGCCTGGATAGCCGTGTTTCGTCAAACGAAAGAGTTTTGTATGCTGGCAGCGTACGGCTGCCAGCATGCGAACGGCCATAATACAGTACATACACAGTTTAAAATACACAGTATATATTCAACCTACGGACAACCTTTAATAACTATAGTCCAGAAGTGGCTAGGTTTGCCACAATGCTCCCCCAGAACCAAGCCGGCATACACAGTCTGATCCCAACGGATCGGCTTGGGGATGTCCGGGGGAGTACTCTCAGATCACTTCTCGAGTTCAGTCTGTCTGGATAACCCGTCGGCGTTACCGTTTTGCTTTCCTGGGCGGTAATGGATGGTGAAGTCAAAGGGCTGCAGCGCCAAACTCCAGCGCAGCAGCCTGGCATTGTCCCCAGACACACGGTTCAGCCACACCAACGGGTTGTGATCTGTGAGTAAGGAAAAAGGTTGTCCATACAAATACGGCTGTAACTTTTTAAGGGCCCACACCACGGCCAGGCATTCTTTCTCAATGGCGGCGTAGCTCACTTCACGGGGCAACAACTTTCGGCTTAAGTAGGCTACGGGATGCTCTCCGCCATCGGCTCCCACTTGGCTCAGCACTGCCCCCAATCCAAACATTGAAGCGTCTGTGTGGACAAGAAATCTTTTAGTTGGATCAGGAGCAGTTAACACAGGAGCATTAGTCAGAGCTGTCTTGAGTTGTTGGAATGCCTGTTCACACTCTGGGGCCCAGACAACCAGTCGGGGAAGGTTCTTTTTGGTCAGGTCCGTCAGGGGTTTGGCTAGGGTGCTGTAGTCGGGAACAAATTTTCTATAATATCCGGCCGTCCCTAGGAACGCTAGCACTTGAGTCTTAGTCCTTGGGGTAGGCCACTTAGCTACGGCCTCAATCTTGGCTGGCTCGGGTCTCTGCTGCCCACACTCTACTCGGTGGCCCAGATACTGCACCTCGGCCATACCTATGTGGCACTTACTAGGTTTTAACGTTAGCCCGGCTTCCCCAATACGGTCTAAAATCGCCCCTATATGGCGTAGGTGATCTTCCCAGGTCTGGCTAAAGATGGCTATGTCATCTAAATAGGCACAGGCATACTCCTGAAAGCCATCCAGTAGCCGATCTACCATCCGCTGAAAGGTAGCCGGAGCGTTTTTCATTCTGAAGGGCATGACCTTGAACTGGTACAGGCCAAACGGAGTGACAAACGCCGACTTGGGGATGACGTCATCGGCTAGAGGAATTTGCCAGTATCCCTTACACAAGTCAATGGTAGTGAGATACTGACCCCGTGCCATCTTATCTAGCAGCTCGTCTATCCGAGGCATCGGGTAGGCATCAGACACTGTTTTGTCATTCAGCCTCCGGTAGTCAACGCAGAATCGGGTAGTGCCGTCCTTTTTAGGCACCAGGACTACCGGCAATGCCCAGGGGCTATCTGAGGGTTCGATAACCCCTAGCTGCAACATTTCATCTAACTCGGCCTTCATATGGGTACGGACTGATTCCGGAACCCTATATGGAGCCTGTCGCATAGGTAGCTGTCCCGGGGTTTCGACTCGGTGGGTGGCAAGCGGAGTGTACCCAGGTAAATTGGAGAAGGTAGCCCCTTTAGCTACGATCAGCGCCTGTACCTGGGCACGCTCGTGAGGTCTTAGCCGCTCCCCCAGCTGAACTCCCCGGGAGGGCTCTATCGGTTCTTCCGGTTCTAGTAGGTCAGGTAGGGGCAGGTTCTCCTGATCTTCTAAGGCGGAGGCACAGATTGCCGTCACATCCTCTATCCTCTCATGGTAGGGTTTGAGCATGTCCACGTGGAGCATGCGTCTCTTCCCTACCCCTGAGCAGGGGCCGATCACATAGGTGGTGTCGCATCGCTGCTCTACTACCTGGTATGGGCCTTGCCAGATGGCCTGCAGCTTGTCTGTGCGGACGGGTTTTAAAATTAACACCTTCTGTCCCACCTGAAAGCTGCGGTCTCTGGCTCCTCTATCGTACCAGCGTCGCTGGCGTTGCTGAGCCGCCTGGAGGTTGGTGTGCACAGCCTGAGTTAGCGCCTCCAGACGGTCTCTGAACTCCAGTACATATGATACGATAGGGGTTTCGTTAGTCGTACTCTCTCCCTCCCAGTGTTCTCTAATCAAGTTCAAGGGTCCCCGCACCCTTCTTCCAAACAGTAGTTCAAATGGGGAGAATCCGGTCGACTCTTGGGGGACCTCTCTATACGCAAAGAGTAGGTGAGGTAGGAACCTCTCCCAGTCTTTGTGGGTTTCCCCGAACGTCCGAAGCATCTGCTTCAGCGTCCCATTGAACCTCTCACATAGTCCATTGGACTGGGGGTGGTAGGCGGAATTGACTATTGGCTTAATGCCACATACCTTCCACATATGTTGGGTGACCTCGGCTGTAAATTGGGTGCCCCGGTCTGATATTATTTCTTGGGGGACCCTACCCTGTAGAACACTTTCATCAAGGCTTCAGCTACGGTCTCAGCATGAATGTTGGTGAGGGCCACAGCCTCGGGGTACCTGGTGGCGTAGTCCACTATGGTTAAAATGTACTTTTTGCCAGAGGGGCTGGGTTTTGGCAGGGGCCCTACTATGTCTACAGTTACCCTGCTGAAGGGCTCTGCAATGATGGGTAGGGGACATAACTTGGCCTTGTGGCGATCCCCTCGTTTACCTACTCGCTGGCAAACATCGCAGGAGGTGCAATACTGTCGCACATCCTGAGAGATTCCGGGCCAGAAAAACGCATGCGTTAAGCGATATCGGGTGCGGGTCATCCCTAGGTGTCCTAACAAGGGAATATCATGCTCAATTCTAAGCAGCTCCTGCCTATATTTCTGCGGTACCACTAGCTGTTTGTTGGTCAAGGTGACAGACCCCCCCACGTCCTTTGCCGTGACACGGTATAATAACCCTTTCTCCCACTTGTATCGCTCCCCCTCTAGCCCTGTCTGGTCAGCTTGTGCCCGGTCCCTATATACTTGTAAGGTGGGGTCGGTCTGTACTTCGGTCGCAAAGGTGGTCGGGGTATCCCAGGACATGGGAGTCGGGTGGGGGTCATGGTCTCCTACCTGAGCCTCAGAGTGTATCGGTGTAGCCGTGGTGCGAGCCTGCTGCCGTGTAGTTACGGGATGGGCCTCCTGGTAGGGAGCCTGGGGTATAAAAGCGGAAGTCATCTGGCCCAAGTCATTCCCCAGTACAACATCTGCGGGTAAATTTTGCATAAGCCCCACTTCCACAGTTCCCTCTCCCCCACCCCAATCCAAATGTACCTTGGCAGTGGGTAGCCGGTATACTGCTCCCCCTGCCACCCGTACTGCCACTGATCCGCCAGTGTGAGTTGCGCCTGGTACCAAATGCGGTGCAACCAAAGTTAGAGTGGCTCCCGAATCCCGGAGCCCTTGTACCTCCTTCCCCTCCAGGGTCACTAGCTGCCGATGATGTTGTCGGTTGTCGGTGGCTCGGACCGACATTACTTCGTGGAGTACCCCCAGAGGTTCCTCGATTTAAGCGCTCAGCAGTTCCTGGGTAGCCGGTGCTACCTGATAGTGATGCGCAGTGGCCCTTGGTGTTAAATTTTGTCGCACCTGGTTCCACGCTTGTCGGCTCCGGTTTTGCGTACACTCACAAGAAATATGTCCCCACTGCTTGCAGGTGTGACATTGAATGTTAGCCCGGCCATTGTATCGAGAGGGGGGTGGTGGATTATTTAGTGCTGGCCTGGACAGGGGTACTGTGGGGCCGGTAGGAGAAAAATTATTAGGTGGCCCGGTAATCCGAGGGAGAGTCTTACTTTGGAGTCCGTGATGCCTCCTGGCATCAAAATGCTGATCCGCCAATCTAGCGGCTTCGGGTAGGGTGAGTGGTTTCCGATCTCTCACCCATTCTTGTGCTTCTGGGGACAAACCATTAAAGAATTGCTCCAGCAGCATTAACTGCCGCAATTCTTCCATATTGGTAGCGTTGCTGGCTTGTATCCAGCCTTGTGATGCTTGGTCCAGCTTATGTGCCCACTCTGCATGAGAATCTTTCTCAGGTTTGCGCAAGCCCCTGAACTTGCGCCGGTACGCCTCTGGGGTAATGGCATACCTCTCCAAGATCGCCCTCTTTACTTTAGGGTAATCTTTGCTGTCCTCTCGGGGCACAGCGCGGTAGGCTTCAGCTGCCCTACCCGATAATTTGCCTGCCAGTAGGGGTACCCATACTGCGGGTTCCAAGTCGTGCAAATCACACAGCCTCTCGAAATCCTGTAAATACCCGTCGATCTCGTCCTTTTCTTCACAAAACACTTTAAATGCGTGATGTGGGACTTTGGGTTTTACCGGTCCGTATATGGAGGCAGTAACAGACTCTGCCCTAGGCGGTGTCTCCGGTGTGCGGTTTGCCATCAGATAATCCTGCACATCTGACATCAGCACGGTCAATATCTCCAAGGGTACTGGCTGTGGCAGAAAAGCCATCCTGGTTCTTAGCTCTTTCTGGTATGGGGTCTCTTCCATGGCTGGTGGAGGTGTACTGCTGCGAGCTCCGTCTCCCTCCATCAGTTCAGCGATCAGCACAGCTTTGGATTTGTTGCTGGCTATCTTACCCCTGGCTTCCAGTAGCTCTTTTAAAGTCTGTCGTTTCAGTATGGTATAATCAATCTCCATACGAATTGCCCTTGCTTTCCTTGTTCGGTAGTTCCAGTTTACACGAACACTGCTTTTCGGCTGTAAGGTTCGGATCCCGTCGCTTGCCACCAATTGTAACGGAATGCAGTATATTAGTCCACGATATCCGTTGGTATCTTCAGGTAATCCACAGTCAGAGCAGAAAGCACGGCAATATTCCCAATCCTCCCAATAACCGGACGAAACACAGTTTGGGAGTCAACTAACTGGCTTTATTCACAGCTGGCATATTTATACAGTTCCCCATGCAAGGGGTTTCCATACAGTTGTTTCAGGGGATTTCTCCCATCATGCAGTATAATTCTCCCAACAGGCTTTGCTGCACGAGAGGGATACTCCCACTAAAATGGACGATTAAGTGGATTATCTCCTCGTGCAGCAAAACCGACAATTTATACAGAAATCTATATTTTATACAATTTTACTCGCTTTTAGACGAATGACCGTTCAGTAGATAGCTGGGGTCGGTGGGCACATTTAGTGAGAATACCGCTCCGATCCCAGCTAAACTAACCGAACGCCGCACAAAATACATTAAAACATTGAGTTCGGTTTAAAAGTACCGAACCTCTATGGGGAACAGAATGTGCCGAACGCGGAACTCCCGAACGCTCTGGAAGTCCAGCGGTGTTCGGATCATTGAGTAGCCGTTTTCAGTTCCAGGCTCTCGAGGACCGAACACCGCTGCAGAGACAAAGGATCCAAGATGGCCGACCGCCGCATGGTCGGTAGCCGAACGGCGGCCACCTAGGAGAGCCCTTAATTACCGATTGCAACATTGTTGCAATCGGTTAATTGGCGCCACACGACTTGGGAGTGGGTGGTCTACCTGGGGAGCCCGCATTCGTATGGCGAACGGCCTGGATAGCCGTGTTTCGTCAAACGAAAGAGTTTTGTATGCTGGCAGCGTACGGCTGCCAGCATGCGAACGGCCATAATACAGTACATACACAGTTTAAAATACACAGTATATATTCAACCTACGGACAACCTTTAATAACTATAGTCCAGAAGTGGCTAGGTTTGCCACACACATTAAATGTCAGTTGCCACAACTCTGACCATTTTTCTAGTTTACCTAAATCATTTGCCATTTGGCTTATCCCTCCTCGAACATCAACCCTGTTACATATCTTAGTATCATCAGCAAAAAGACATACTTTACCATCAAGACAATTGCAATATCACTAATAAAACTATTCAACAGAATGGGTCCAAGTACAGATCCCTGAGGTACCCCACTGGTGACAAGCCCAAGCTTCGAATATACTCCATTGACTACAAACCTCTGTTACCTGTCACAATCTCGCTCTGCAGGAAGCAGTGGAACAGGCCATGGGTGTTTTTTGGTGGGGTCCCCCACTGATTTTAGGCGTTAAACAGCAGGGTTGTGGCCGGGGGTATGTCCTTGACAATTAAGTTTGAGGTGGTTATGTTAATTATGTGCAATGAAGTGAACAAGTTTTCAGGTCTCAACCTCCCCTGCTCTAAAGGGTTAGCCTTAGATTACCTGTTATGTCGTGCCCACCGAGCAAGCAAAAGGTTGGCTTGTAGTAAGCATTAGAAGGAAAAGGTGAGGGGGGAGGTGAGAGGAAGTGGTACATAGGCGCATGGTATGTGTGGCGAAACCAGCTTCGCCACTGTGAACTGGAGAGGCCTGGTTGCTAGCCTCCTGCCCGCTGACTATGGCCCCTGGACATGTTGCACTTTAAAAACTATATTTGGGCATGTAATAATTTATATTGCTGCTACTGGCCCTTTAAAATCAGCGATGGACATTTTGGGACTACTGTCCCTTTAAGACTGTGAAGCATATTCTATTGTACTGCCTGTATATTGTATATGTATTCATGTGTTAAGTTTAACCTGGGTGATATGTATGCAGCATTCACCTGATTGTTCGGTAGAATCACTCCATTCATTATATTGAGTGAAACTACCGAACAACCAGACCACCCAGGAATAAGTGTGCCTCCAATTACCGTTTGCAACAATGTTGCAAACAGGTAATTGGCAATCCATGTAATGTATTCTTTGTCCTCTGGGTGGCCGCCATTCGGGAAACAAACACGTGGCGGCGGCCATCTTAAACTACCGAACAGCGGTGTTTTGCCGTCGAGTGTCTGGAACTGAAATCGGACACTTGACTATGCAAACACCGCTGAGACCTCCATACTCCCAGAAATTCGTATAGAAACTACCGAATGACCCGCCGTTCGGTAGAAAGAAACATACGAACTAGGGGATTCATGCGAATCCCCCTTAGTCTCTATAACCCAAGTAATTCGTCTGTTTCATTCACTTGTTTGTGACCGACCGCAGGGCCAAAATGCATGGAACTGTTTTCGGATACTTTACCCATGCGGTCGGTCAAATCTTTGGAACCTCATATCTCCCGAACCATTCATCCGAATGACCTGATTCTTGAATATGTTGTCCCCCTGAATAAGGACTATCAGGGGATACCTGTTTTGGAGGTGTAGCATATGTATTTGGGGTACATCCAGGAATTGGGGAAAAAGGTGTACGGTATAATTATGTTAAGTGCTAATCTAAGGGGAGGAAATGTGTGGGAGGTACATCCATGTGATTGGTTAAATTCATCCTCCCCCTGGGAGTGTCCTGTATGTACTTGGTTGTAATAAAAGCCAGACTGGGTGTCCCAGTCCACAGTTCTTGCTTAACCCTCAAAGCGATGTGTCGTCTCGGTCTTTGGGGGAATGGGATTGTATGCTGACTGCCAAGAGTGTAAGCCGATGTCTGCTTTTCTTGTTCAGCGGTTCCAGTGTTCGTGTGGTTCCAGTCGGGAGAATGGTGTTTGCAGTAGCTGCCTGTGCATCTGGAAAGGGGATTATCGCCGAAACTGGGTTTTATCCTCTTGTAAGTGAAACGGTCCGTTACAATTGGTGGCAAGCGGCGGGATCGTTCCTACAACCAGAGGGACAGCTACAGACAACACTATTTCTGGATTACAAATTGAGGGCAACGCTAGTATCCGTACAGCGACCCTATCTACAAAGGAACTCAGAAAATGGAGAAGAAGCTTCAGGATGAAATGTCCAGTTACGTAGGCCTGTGGGCTGGAGTAGTCCCAGAGGAGGACATGATGAGGTACAGAGATATGGCCAGAGCCAGATTGTGGGACGAAGCCCTAGAAGAAGTACAGTATTCACGAGGGGATCGGCGCCGCAGCAGAAGGCAGCGAATTCTGGCTAGAATGGCAGAGCGGATGCCCCTCCTGAGAAAACAGACCACAGAAAAGTGGGTGACTAGACTCGAGATTCTAGTATACGCAGAACTGACGCTCGACAACGCGTACCAGGCGCTACAGTGGTACGCGGCTCAGTGTGTCCCCAGGATGGCAGAGTATGAGTTCCCAGAAGGCGGAGAATACACTGGCCCCGGTCTATTTTGGGATAATAGTGGTGACGAGGACTTTGGGGAAGATACCGACTATCGTTTTTGGGACCTGTACGGCATCCGAGAGAACATGCTGGGTCTCTTTGGCGCTATGGACCTCGAGGCAGACCTACGATATTTGGTCACCAAGGAATGGAACCTGGAGGGGGATTACCTGGGACTCATCAATGAGGCCTGGGAAGAGACAACCGGTCCTCCCGCCCAACAGCAACCAGCAGTACCCGAGGTAGCAGAGTTCCTAGACTGGTCCTGTGAGCAACCCCAGGGAGATGAAGGTGTCGTCCTTCCTCCCCAGCGGCAGTGTGTACCCCAGGGAGATGAAGGTGTCGTCCTTCCTCCCCAGCGGCAGGCTGAGTTACAGGGGGCAGAGGTTGTTGTTCCTGCCCCCCAGCAGAAAAGTGATGTGCCAGGAAGGCAGTGTGAAGTAAAGGGAGAGGAGAGCAGCGTCCTTCCTCCCCAGCGGCAGTGTGTGCCCCAGGGAGCCGAAGGTGCAGTCCTTCCTCCCCAGCGGCAGGCTGTGTTACAGGGGGCAGAGGTTGTTGTTCCTGCCCCCCAGCAACAAAGTGATGTGCCAGGAAGGCAGTGTGAAGTGAAGGGAGAGGAGAGCAGCGTCCTCCCTCCCCAGCGGCAGTGTGGACCCCAGGGAGATGAAGGTGTCGTCCTTCCTCCCCAGCGGCAGTGTGTACCTCAGGGAGCAGAAGGTGCAATCCTTCCTCCCCAGCGGCAGTGTGTACCCCAGGGAGCTGATGGTGCCGTCCTTCCTCCCCAGCGGCAGTGTGTACCCCAGGGAGCAGAAGGTGCCATCCCTTCTCCCCAGCGGCAGTTTGCCATCCAGAGAGAGGAACTTGTTACACCCTCTCTCCCACGGCAACCTAACCCACCAAGGGGAGATGTTAAGCCCCACAACTGTGCAGATGGGACCGTAGTCTCTGCACTTACAGCACAAGGGATAGGGACGGTCGGTCCTGTTCCCCAGCCTCAGTGTGATGGATCCAAAGGGGAGACAGTCGGTCTCCCCCTCCGGCAGTCGAGCTGTGCACCTAAGGGGGAGACAGCCAGTCTCCAGCAACCAGGCGCCCACCAGACTACTCCCGTGGTAGTGCTGGCAACAGGACAGAGTACCGCTGGTCTCTGCCCCCTCAGCAACCCACCAAGGCAGCCTACCCGTCTCCCACCCAGCAGTGGTGAAACACCAGAACTTGGACAAAATTCTTCCTCACCCAGATGTAGTAACCGGTTAGTGTGGGTGGGCTGCTCTGTTATTTCTGTTTTGTGGGTGGGTTGCTGGACTAACCAGGGCACTGACCGGCAGAAAGTCAGGTACCCTGTTAGTCTAATTGGCAAAGGGGAGAAATGTGGCGAAACCAGCTTCGCCACTGTGAACTGGAGAGGCCTGGTTGCTAGCCTCCTGCCCGCTGACTATGGCCCCTGGACATGTTGCACTTTAAAAACTATATTTGGGCATGTAATAATTTATATTGCTGCTACTGGCCCTTTAAACTCAGCGATGGACATTTTGGGACTACTGTCCCTTTAAGACTGTGAAGCATATTCTATTGTACTGCCTGTATATTGTATATGTATTCATGTGTTAAGTTTAACCTGGGTGATATGTATGCAGCATTCATCTGATTGTTCGGTAGAATCACTCCATTCATTATATTGAGTGAAACTACCGAACAACCAGACCACCCAGGAATAAGTGTGCCTCCAATTACCGTTTGCAACAATGTTGCAAACAGGTAATTGGCAATCCATGTAATGTATTCTTTGTCCTCTGGGTGGCCGCCATTCGGGAAACAAACACGTGGCGGCGGCCATCTTAAACTACCGAACAGCGGTGTTTTGCCGTCGAGTGTCTGGAACTGAAATCGGACACTTGACTAGGCAAACACCGCTGAGACCTCCATACTCCCAGAAATTCGTATAGAAACTACCGAATGACCCGCCGTTCGGTAGAAAGAAACATACGAACTAGGGGATTCATGCGAATCCCCCTTAGTCTCTATAACCCAAGTAATTCGTCTGTTTCATTCACTTGTTTGTGACCGACCGCAGGGCCAAAATGCATGGAACTGTTTTCGGATACTTTACCCATGCGGTCGGTCAAATCTTTGGAACCTCATATCTCCCGAACCATTCATCCGAATGACCTGATTCTTGAATATGTTGTCCCCCTGAATAAGGGCTATCAGGGGATACCTGTTTTGGAGGTGTAGCATATGTATTTGGGGTACATCCAGGAATTGGGGAAAAAGGTGTACGGTATAATTATGTTAAGTGCTAATCTAAGGGGAGGAAATGTGTGGGAGGTACATCCATGTGATTGGTTAAATTCATCCTCCCCCTGGGAGTGTCCTGTATGTACTTGGTTGTAATTGTGGCAAACCTAGCCACTTCTGAACTATATTCATTGCAGGTTGTCCGTAGGCTGAATGTATAACGTGTCCCATTGACTGTATGTGTATTGTACTGTGACCGTTCGCATGCTGGCAGCCGTATGCCGCCAGCATACAAAGCATTCGTACGACGAAACACGGCTATCCTGGCCATTCGCCGTACGAATGTGGACTCCCCAGGTAGACCACACATTCACAGGTCGTGTGGCACCAATTAACCGATTGCAACATTGTTGCAATCGGTAATTAAGGGCTCTCCTAGGTGGCCGTCGATCCACTACCGACCATGCGGCGGTCGGCCATCTTGGATCCTTTGTCTCTGCAGCGGTGTTCGGTCGTCGAGAGCCTGGAACTAAAAACGGCTACTCAGTGATCCGAACACCGCTGGACTTCCAGAGCATTCGGGAGTACCGCGTTCGGTACATTATGTGTCCCGTACTTATTCGGTACTTTTAAACTCACCTTGATGTTTAAATGTATTATGTGCGGCGTTCGGTCAATTCAGCTGGGATCGGAGCGGTATTCTCACAAAGTGTGCGCCCCGACCCCAGCTATCTACCGAACGTTCGGTTATTCTAAAGTACCGAATATTACGGGAATTATGTATTTTAATGTCAATTGTCGGTTTTGCTGCACGAGGGGATAATCCACTTAATCGTCCATTTTAGTGGGAGTATCCTTCTCGTGCAGCGATGCCTGTTGGGAAAGTCACAATGCATGTTGGGAGAAATCCCCTGGAATATCTGTATGAAAACCCCTTGCATGGGGAACTGCATAAATACGCTGCTTGTGAATAAACCGAGTTAGTTGACTCCCAAACTGTGTTTCGTCCGGTTATTGGGAGGATTGGGGATATTGCCTTGCTTTCTACTCTGACTGTGGATTTCCTGAAGATACCAACGGATATCGTGGACTAATATACTGCATTCCGTTACAATTGGTGGCAAGCGACGGGATCCGAACCTTACAGCCGAAAAGCAGCGTTCGTGTAAACTGGAACTACCGAACAAGGAAAGCAAGGGCAATTCGTATGGAGATTGATTATACCATACTGAAACGACAGACTTTAAAAGAACTATTGGAAGCCAGGGGTAAGATAGCCAGCAACAAATCTAAGGCTGTGCTGATCGCAGAACTGATGGAGGGAGACCAAGCCCGCAGCGCTACACCCCCACCAGCCATGGAAGAGACCCCATTCCAAAAAGAGCTACGGACCAGGTTGGCGTTCCTACCACAACCACTACCGCTGGAAATAATGACCGTGATGATATCGGATGTACAGGATTATCTGATGGCAACCAGCACACCAGCAACACCGCCTAGGGCAGAGTCTGTTACTGCCTCCACCTACGGACAGGTAAAGCCCAAAGTCCCACATCACGCATTTAAAGCGTTTTGTGAAGAAAAGGACGAAATCGATGGGTATTTGCAGGACTTTGAGCGGCTGTGCGATTTGCACGATCTGGAACCCGCCACATGGGTGCCGCTGCTGGCAGGCAAATTATCGGGTAGGGCAGCTGAAGCCTACCGTGCTGTACCCCGAGAGGACAGCAAAGATTACCCTAAGGTAAAGAGGGCGATCTTAGAGAGGTATGCTATTACCCCAGAGGCGTACCGGCGGAAATTCCGGGGCTTGCGCAAGCCTGAGAAAGATTCACATGCAGAATGGGCGCACAAGCTGGACCAAGCCTCACTAGGCTGGATACAGGCCAGCAACGCTACAAACATGGAGGAGTTGAGGCAGTTAATGCTGCTGGAACAGTTTTTTAATGGTTTGTCCCCGGAAGCACAAGAATGGGTTGAGGGACCGTAAACCACTCACCCTACCCGAAGCCGCTAAATTGGCGGATCAGCATTTTGATGCCAGGAGGCATCACGGTGCCCAAAATAAGACTCTCCCTCGGATTACAGGGACACCCAATAATTTTACCCCTACCAGCCCCACCGTACCCCTGCACCGGCCAGCACTGAATACTCCACCACCCCCCTCCCGATACAACGGCCGGGCTAACATTCAGTGTCACACCTGCAAACAGTGGGGGCACATTTCTCGAGAGTGCACCCAAAACAGGAGCCGGCAAGCTTGGAATCAAGTGCGACAAAATTTGGCACCCAGGGCTGCTGCGCACCATTACCAGGTAGCCCCCGCCACCCAAGAATTGCTGAGTGCTCAAATTGAGGAGCCTCTAGGGGTGCTGCATGAGGTAATGTCGGTCCGGGCCACCGACAACCGACAACATCACCGTCAGCTAGTAACCCTGGAGGGGAAGGAGGTACAAGGGCTCCGGGATTCAGGAGCCACTCTAACTTTGGTTGCACCACATTTGGTACCAGGCGCAACCCACACTGGCGGCTCAGTGGCAGTACGGGTGGCAGGGGGAGCAGTATACCGGCTACCCACTGCCAAGGTTCATTTGGATTGGGGTGTGGGAGAGGGAACTGTGGAAGTGGGGCTGATGCAGAATTTACCTGCAGATGTTGTGCTGGGGAATGACTTGGGCCAAATGACTTCCGCTTTTATTCCCCAGGCTCCGTACCAGGAGGCACACCCCGTAACCACCCGACAACAGGCTCGCACCACGGCTACACCGATACACTCTGAGGCTCAGGTAAGAGACCCTGTTCCCCAACTGACCCCCATGTCCTGGGATACCCCGACGACTTTTGCGACCGAAGTCCAGACCGATCCCACCCTCCAAGTATATAGGGACCGGGCCCAAACCGACCAAGCAGGGCTAGAGGGGGAGCGGTTCATCTGGGAGAAAGAGTTGCTATACCGTGTCACGGCAAAAGATGTGGGGGGGTCTGTCACCTTAACTAATAAACAGCTAGTGGTACCCCAGAAATATAGACAGGAGCTGCTGAGAATTGCGCATGACATTCCCTTGTCAGGACACCTAGGGATGACCCGTACCCGATACCGTTTGACCCATGCCTTCTTCTGGCCCGGGATCTCTCAGGATGTGCGCCAGTATTGCACCTCCTGCGACGTCTGCCAGCGTGTAGGTAAACGAGGGGATCGCCACAAGGCCAGGCTATGTCCCCTACCCATCATTGCAGAACCCTTCAGCCGAGTAGCGGTGGATATCATAGGGCCCTTGCCAAAACCCAGTCCCTCTGGCAAAAGGTATATCCTAACTATAGTGGACTACGCCACCAGGTACCCCGAAGCTGTAGCTCTCTCTAATATCCACGCTGAGACCGTAGCGGAAGCCTTAATGAAGGTATTTTCCCGAGTAGGGTTTCCCCAAGAGATCATCTCAGACCGAGGTACCCAATTTACGGCCGAAGTTACCCAACATCTGTGGAAGGTGTGTGGCATTAAGCCAATAGTTAATTCCGCCTACCACCCCCAGTCCAATGGGCTATGTGAGCGGTTCAACGGGACGCTGAAGCAGATGCTTCGGACGTTCGGGGAGACCCACAAAGACTGGGAGAGGTTTCTGCCTCACTTACTCTTTGCTTATAGAGAGGTTCCCCAGGAGTCAACAGGATTCTCCCCGTTTGAGCTACTATTTGGGAGGAGGGTGCGGGGACCCTTGAATTTGATTAGGGAACACTGGGAGGGGGAGAGCCCCACTAACGAAACCCCTATCATATCATACGTCCTGGAGTTCAGGGACCGTCTGGAGGCGCTAACTCAGGCTGTACACACCAACCTCCAAGCGGCCCAGCAACGCCAGCGACGCTGGTACGATAGAGGAGCCAGGGACCGCAGCTTTCAGGTGGGACAGAAGGTCTTGATCTTAAAGCCCGTCCGCACCGATAAGCTGCAGGCCATCTGGCAAGGCCCATACCAGGTAGTGGAGCAGCGATGCGACACTACCTATGTGATCGGCCCCTGCTCAGGGGTAGGGAAGAGACGCATGCTCCACGTGAACATGCTCAAACCCTACCATGAGAGGATCGAGGATGTGACGGCAATCTGTGCCTCCTCCTTAGAGGATCAGGAGAACCTACCCTTACCTGACCTACTAGAACCCGAGGAACAGATAGAGCCTTCCCGGGGAGTCCAGCTGGGGGAGCGGCTAAGCCCCCAGGAGCGTGCCCAGGTACAGGCGCTGATTGTAGCCAAAGGGACTACCTTCTCCAATTTACCTGGGTACACTCCGTTAGCCACCCACCGAGTAGAGACCCCGGGACAGCTACCTATGCGCCAGGCTCCATATAGGGTTCCGGAATCAGTCCGTACCCATATGAAAGCCGAACTAGACGAAATGCTGCAGCTAGGGGTTATCGAACCCTCCGATAGCCCATGGGCATCGCCGGTAGTCCTGGTACCTAAAAAGGATGGCACCACCCGATTCTGTGTCGACTACCGGAGGCTAAATGACAAAACGGTGTCTGATGCCTACCCGATGCCCCGGATAGACGAGCTGTTAGATAAGATGGCACGGGGCCAGTACCTCACTACCATTGATTTGTGTAAGGGGTACTGGCAGATTCCTCTAGCCGATGACGCCATCCCCAAGTCGGCGTTTGTCACCCCGTTTGGCCTGTACCAATTCAAGGTCATGCCTTTCGGGATGAAAAACGCTCCGGCTACCTTTCAGCGGATGGTAGATAGGCTACTGGACGGTTTTCAGGAGTATGCCTGTGCCTATCTAGATGACATAGCCATCTTTAGCCAGACCTGGGAAGACCACCTACACCACATCGGGGCGATCCTAGATCGCATTGGGGAGGCTGGGTTAACCCTAAAACCTAGCAAGTGCCACATAGGTATGGCCGAGGTACAGTATCTGGGCCACCGTGTAGGATGTGGGCAGCAGAGGCCTGAGCCAGCTAAGATTGAGGCCGTAGCAAAGTGGCCTACCCCCAGGACTAAGACCCAGGTGCTGGCGTTCTTAGGGACGGCAGGCTATTACAGGAAGTTTGTCCCCGACTATAGCACCCTGGCCAAACCCCTAACGGACCTGACCAAAAAGAACCTTCCCCGACTGGTTGTCTGGGCCCCAGAGTGTGAGCAGGCATTCCAACAACTCAAGACTGCTCTCACTAATGCTCCTGTGTTAACTGCTCCTGATCCAACTAAAAGATTTCTTGTTCACACAGACGCTTCCATGTTTGGATTGGGGGCAGTACTGAGCCAAGTGGGAGCCGATGGCGGAGAACACCCCGTAGCCTATCTAAGCCGCAAGCTACTACCCCGGGAAGTGAGCTACGCCGCCATCGAGAAAGAATGCCTGGCCGTGGTGTGGGCCCTTAAAAAGTTGCAGCCATATCTGTACGGACAACCTTTTTCCTTACTCACAGATCACAACCCGTTAGTGTGGCTAAACCGTGTGTCTGGAGACAATGTCAGGCTGCTGCGCTGGAGCTTGGCGCTGCAGCCCTTTGACTTTACTATCCATTACCGGCCAGGAAAACAAAACGGTAACGCTGACGGGTTATCCAGACAGACTGAACTCGAGAAGTGATCTGTGAGTACTCTCCCGGACATCCCCAAGCCGATCCGTTGGGATCAGACTGTGTATGCCGGCTTGGTTCTGGGGGGAGCATTGTGGCAAACCTAGCCACTTCTGAACTATATTCATTGCAGGTTGTCCGTAGGCTGAATGTATAACGTGTCCCGTTGACTGTATGTGTATTGTACTGTGACCGTTCGCATGCTGGCAGCCGTATGCCGCCAGCATACAAAGCATTCGTACGACGAAACACGGCTATCCTGGCCATTCGCCGTACGAATGTGGACTCCCCAGGTAGACCACACATTCACAGGTCGTGTGGCACCAATTAACCGATTGCAACATTGTTGCAATCGGTAATTAAGGGCTCTCCTAGGTGGCCGTCGATCCACTACCGACCATGCGGCGGTCGGCCATCTTGGATCCTTTGTCTCTGCAGCGGTGTTCGGTCGTCGAGAGCCTGGAACTAAAAACGGCTACTCAGTGATCCGAACACCGCTGGACTTCCAGAGCATTCGGGAGTACCGCGTTCGGTACATTATGTGTCCCGTACTTATTCGGTACTTTTAAACTCACCTTGATGTTTAAATGTATTATGTGCGGCGTTCGGTCAATTCAGCTGGGATCGGAGCGGTATTCTCACAAAGTGTGCGCCCCGACCCCAGCTATCTACCGAACGTTCGGTTATTCTAAAGTACCGAATATTACGGGAATTATGTATTTTAATGTCAATTGTCGGTTTTGCTGCACGAGGGGATAATCCACTTAATCGTCCATTTTAGTGGGAGTATCCTTCTCGTGCAGCGATGCCTGTTGGGAAAGTCACAATGCATGTTGGGAGAAATCCCCTGGAATATCTGTATGGAAACCCCTTGCATGGGGAACTGCATAAATACGCTGCTTGTGAATAAACCGAGTTAGTTGACTCCCAAACTGTGTTTCGTCCGGTTATTGGGAGGATTGGGGATATTGCCTTGCTTTCTACTCTGACTGTGGATTTCCTGAAGATACCAACGGATATCGTGGACTAATATACTGCATTCCGTTACAGTAATAAAAGCCAGACTGGGTGTCCCAGTCCACAGTTCTTGCTTAACCCTCAAAGCGATGTGTCGTCTCGGTCTTTGGGGGAATGGGATTGTATGCTGACTGCCAAGAGTGTAAGCCGATGTCTGCTTTTCTTGTTCAGCGGTTCCAGTGTTCGTGTGGTTCCAGTCGGGAGAATGGTGTTTGCAGTAGCTGCCTGTGCATCTGGAAAGGGGATTATCGCCTAAACTGGGTTTTATCCTCTTGTAAGTGAAACGGTCCGTTACAGTATGGTTATTTATGTTTTGACATTTTGGTTATATCAAAGAGAATATTACAATAAACTATGGATGTGTAATACAGTAATTATCATATGTTATAATAAATGCTGTGGCCTGTTTCATCCATACTACGTTGTCTGCCATTATTTGGGTACATTTGGTTGATTTATGTTATTATGCTGCATCGCAATTCCCCACCACGTACATACATGAGCATAGGACCGTGTATACGGTCGGTCAAAATTATGACTTCCAGGGAAAGTCCGAACCCCTGAACCGATCTAGTCCCCTCTTCGGGCCAGGAAAAGGATTTTATTGTTTGTGTGGGAGTGTCAGGGGCGTGCTTAACTGTTTTCAGAATTATATAAAAGCAGGCCATCTGGCCAGATTAAAACTTTCCAGCTTGTACTCCCAGAACTATGTGCCGTCTGGTTACTGGGAGGGGAAAGAGCTAATCACTACTCCAGCTTGTTCCAGTTTGTAGGATTCAATGGGGAAAACCCTTGTAAGGATTAGAGCTCCCATGACTGAGTGTCGCCCAGTGTCTGGGAGTGGATAGAGCGAGTCCCCCATTCCCCCATGGTTCCAGGACCCCAGTCAAGTCATTGCAACTGGGGGCAGGTGTAGTGAGGTTTGTCCCCTGTTCCAGCTAGAATGCAGTCTTTTGGCAGAAGTACCCAGCCGGGGTACAGGGAGCTCCGTTACATAGGGCTCAATTAAAAATTCTGGTACTTGCTTTTATAATGCTCCAATGCACCTGTCCTCCCTAATACACAACTATGTACCGTCTAGGACCCTACACTCTGCCAAAGATCTACTTCTATCCTTTGTTCGTAATCACCTTCAAGCCTTCTCTAGGGCTGCACCGTTCCTGTGGAATTCCCTTCCCTTCTCCGTTATACTTTCACCCCAATCTCCATTCCTTCAAAATATAATTGAAAAATAATTTCTTCAGGAAAGCATATCAACTAAACTATTAATAGCTTTCCCTCCGCACACACCCTGATTCCTCTTTGGCAACTGTAAAAAAAACAATAAGACCTCAGTGCCTCAGACCCATTCTAGCAACCTACTCTTCTACCCTACCCTTACCTTTTGTGTCCCTACACCCCACTATATCTAACATGTAAGCTCATTGAGCAGGACCCTCAACCCCCTCTGTTCTTGTGCGCCCAACTAATTTGAGTACAAAAACGTGTTTGTTAGTCCACCCATTGTACAGCGCTGCAGAATTTGTTGGCACTTTATAAATAATAGTAATAACATTGTAACATAATTTAGATCCAAGGGAGACATTTGCCTATCAAGGTCAACCTCTCACTTTGCTGTTCTTGCTAATCACCTGAAACAATACATTTAGTCAAGCGTCAGTGAGTACATGTCCATATTTTTTCCCATTTGAAGATATTA
Source organism: Pelobates fuscus (assembly GCF_036172605.1). Lineage (NCBI taxonomy): Eukaryota > Metazoa > Chordata > Amphibia > Anura > Pelobatidae > Pelobates > Pelobates fuscus. The sequence continues at coordinate 59,669,891 of NC_086329.1, forward strand.
TAGGCAAGGTCAAGTTTCCTTGGTTTAGCCCATTTGGTGCTACCTGTCAGAGGGGAAGGTTACACAGATAATTTGACAACCAGTGTGTTTTTATTTTATTTTATATTAAGCAATAGATGTCTTTTTTTTCAACAAACTTGCTGTAGCTTCAACATTCAACATTTTATCAATGCTTCAGATATCATTTATATTCCCCACAGAGAATCAAAGTCTGCACAAGATTCTAAATTATAACATTAATATTCATTTTAGAACAAAATTCAGTACATTGCCTGCACAGAGAGATTCGCAGAGTGGAGAAAGTCGAGATTGGCATTTATAATTGTAAAGATGTAGAGACTACTAATGACAGGTAATAACGCGGTTTCCTTAATGCCCAGTGACAGCAGTTCATGTCAAGCTGTTAAAGAGATGTAAAGGCACACATTTTGCAAATAGCAAATTTCTAAAAACCATCTGCTAGAGCATCCAATTTCACAGTGTAAATAGCTTTTAATGAACATATTTAGAAGTCTGGTAAATGAGAAAAAATGAACAGTTATAAATACAAGTTGCGACCAGTGTTTTCATTTACCTTTTCAATTTCGATAAAATCGTTTGTAATCTATATAATTCAAGGCACAGTCATAATGAAAGGGAAATTAACTATTATTGTATCCTGTATATACTCGAGTATAAGCCAACCCGAATATAAGCCGAGGCCCCTAATTTTACCCCAAAAAACTGGGAAAACGTATTGACTCGAGTATGGTGGGTAATGCAGCAGCTACTGGTAAATTTCTAAATAAAATTAGATCCTAAAAAAATTATATTAATTGAATTTTTATTTACAGTGTGTGTATATAATGAATGCAGTGTGTGTATGAATGCTGTGTGTGTGTATATGAATGCAGTGTGTGTGTATGAGTGCAGTGTGTGTGTATGAGTGCAGTGTGTATGAGTGCAATGTGTATAAGTGCAGTGTGTGTGTGTATGAGTGCAGTGTGTGTATGAGTGCAGTGTGTATGTATGAGTGCAGTGTGTGTGTATAAGTGCAGTGTGTATATGAGTGCAGTGTGTGAATGCAGTGTGTATGTGTGTGAATGCAGTGTGTATGTGTATGAGTGCAGTGTGTGTGTATGAGTGCAGTGCGTGTGAATGCAGTGTGCGTATGAATTCAGTGTGTGTGTATGAGTGCAGTGTGTATATGAGTGCAGTGTTTATATGAGTGCAGTGTGTGATGCAGAGTGTGATGCAGAGCCTTGGTGGGGGTGGGCATTTTTATTATTATTTTTAATTATAATAATTGTAAGGGGGGCTCTCATTCCCTGGTGGTCCAGTGGCATTGGCAGTTCAGTGGGAGGGGAGGGGGGCTGTCAGAGAGCACTTACCTCTCCTGCAGCTCCTGTCAGCTCCCTTCTCCTCCGCGCCAGTCCGTGCAGCTCCTCTGTCAGCTCACACTGTAAGTCTCGTGAGAGCCACACTATGACCCCGCGGCTCTCGCGAGATTTACACTGGGAGCTGACAGAGGTGCTGAACGGACCGGCGCGGAGGAGAAGGGAGCTGACAGGAGCTGCAGGAGAGGTAAGCGCTCGCTGCCAGCCCCCAGTCTGTATTATGGCAATGTAAATTGCCATAATACAGACATTGACTCGAGTATGAGCCAAGTTGGGGTTTTTCCGCACAAAAAATGTGCTGAAAAACTCGGCTTATACTCGAGTATATACGGTAATAGTATGTGAAGGTGACATTGTGATATAGGGTGACCTGATGTCAGATTGAAAATGAACAGCTTTTAAATGTAGAGAATCTATATAATTGCATATTGCCTTATAAGTAGTGATGTCGCGAAAATAAAATTTTCAGTTCGCGAACGGCAAACGCGAATTTCCGCAAATGTTCGTGAACGGGCGAACCCGGCGAACCAACATAGACTTCAATAGGCAGGCGAATTTTAAAACCCACAGGGACTCTTTCTGGCCACAATAGTGATGGAAAAGTTGTTTCAAAGGGACTAACACCTGGACTGTGGCATGTATCTCTGTATTACACACAGTATCTCTATATTACACTCAGTATCTCTGTATTACACACAGTATCCCTGTATTACACTCAGTATCTCTATATTACACAAAGTATCCCTGTATTACACTCAGTATCTCTGTATTACACACTGTATCCCTGTATTACACACTGCATCCCTGTATTACACCCAGTATCTTTATATTACACATTGTATCCCTGTATTCCCCCCAGTATCTCTATATTACACACAGTATCCCTGTATTACACTCAGTATCTCTGTATTACACACAGTATCTCTATATTACACACAGTATCCCTATATTACACACAGTATCTCTGTATTACACACTGTATTCCTGTATTACACTCAGTATCTCTGTATTACACACTGCATCCCTGTATTACACGCAGTATCTCTATATTACACACAGTATCCCTGTATTACACTCAGTATCTCTATATTACACACAGTATCCATGTATTACACTCAGTATCTCTGTATTACACACAGTATCTCTATATTACACACTGTATCCCTGTATTACACTCAGTATCTCTATATTACACACAGTATCCCTGTATTACACTCAGTATCTCTGTATTACACACTGTATCCCTGTATTACACACTGTATCCCTGTATTACACTCAGTATCTCTATATTACACACTGCATCCCTGTATTACACGCAGTATCTCTATATTACACACAGTATCCCTGTATTACACTCAGTATCTCTGTATTACACACTGTATCCCTGTATTACACTCAGTATCTCTATATTACACACTGCATCCCTGTATTACACGCAGTATCTCTATATTACACACAGTATCCCTGTATTACACTCAGTATCTCTGTATTACACGCAGTATCTCTGTATTACACGCAGTATCTCTATATTACACACAGTATCCCTGTATTACACTCAGTATCCCTGTATTACACTCAGTATATCTATATTACACACTGCATCAATGTATTACACGCAGTATCTCTATGTTACACACAGTATCCCTGTATTACACTCAGTATCTCTGTATTACACACAGTATCTGTAACGGACCGTTTCACTTACAAGAGGAGAAAACCCAGTTTAGGCGATAATCCCCTTTCTAGATGCACAGGCAGCTACGGCAAACACCATTCTCCCGACTGGAACCACACGAACACTGGGACAGCTGAACAAGAAAAGCAGACATCGGCTTACACTCCTGGCAGTCAGCAAACAATCCCATTCCCCCAAAGAACGAGACGACACATCGCTTTGAGGGTTAAGCAAGACTCTAGACTGGGACACCCAGTCTGGCTTTTATTTCCAACTCACACATACAGGCCACACCCAGGGGGAGGCATAAAAGAACCAATGACATAGATGTTACCTCCCACACATCCCTTCCCCTTAGTGTGACGCATAATCCCATTATGCATACAGAGTAAAATATACTTTTACACAACTTTCATAACTTTAAAACCATACATCACATTCACATAAAAATACATATCCACAATCAATCCATTCAGGGGAACAACATATTAAAAAATGGCATGAATCCGACCAGGGGTTCAAAAGTTACTAAAAGTATCTTTTGGGCCCTGGCTTGCAGCATGGCACAATCTGGCTCAAACAGAAGTAAAACATCCCCCACAATGCATCCCGGCTTCCTCCCTTCTGCCCTGGAGATAATTGGAGAAGTAATCCAATTATCTAGGACTAGAGTCAGACTCCATTAACCACATGGTTGCAAAAAGACAGTAAAAGACATAAAATTACATACTGATACATTTAACACATAAAACACACATTTCTACATATCCCCAGTTTAACTGAACACATAAATACCTACATAATATTTAAGACAGTATTACTGTGATATGTTACAAAGTCTTAAAGGGACATTAGTCCCAAAAGTCCCAATATGTCCATCGCTGATTTTAAAGGGCCAGTAGCAGCAATATAAATTATTACATGCCCAAATATAGTGTTTATAGAGTGTGGCGAAACCAGCTTCGCCACTGTGAACTGGAGAGGCCTGGCTGCTAGCCTCCTGCCCTGCGACTACGGCCCCTGGACATATTGCTCTATAAAAACTCTATTTGGGCATGTAATAATTTATATTGCTGCTACCGGCCCTTTAACATCAGCTATGAACAGATTGGGACTTTTGGGACTACTGTCCCTTTAAGACTGTGAAGCATATTCTAGTGTACTGCCTGTAATATTGTATATGTATTCATGTGTTAAGTTTAACCTGGGTGATATGTATGCAGCATTCACCTGATTGTTCGGTAGAATCACTCCATTCATTATATTGAGTGAAACTACCGAACAACCAGACCACCCAGGAATAAGTGTGCCTCCAATTACCGGTTGCAACAATGTTGCAAACAGGTAATTGGCAATCCATGTAATGTATGCTTTGTCCTCTGGGTGGCCGCCATTCGGGAAACAAACACGTGGCGGCGGCCATCTTAAACTACCGAACAGCGGTGTTTTGCCGTTGAGTGTCTGGAACTAAAATCGGACACTCGACTAGGCAAACACCGCTGAGACCTCCAGACTTCCAGGATTTCGTGGGGAAACTACCGAACGGCCCGCCGTTCGGTAGAAAGAAACGTACGAACTAGGGGATTCATGCGAATCCCCCTTAGTCTCTATAACCCAAGTAATTCGTCTGTTTCATTCACTTGTTTGTGACCGACCGCAGGGCCAAAATGCATGGAACTGTTTTCGGATACTTTACCCATGCGGTCGGTCAAATCTTTGGAACCTCATATCTCCCGAACCATTCATCCGAATGACCTGATTCTTGAATATGTTGTCCCCCTGAATAAGGACTATCAGGGGATACCTGTTTTGGAGGTGTAGCATATGTATTTGGGGTACATCCAGGAATTGGGGAAAAGGGTGTACGGTATAATTATGTTAAGTGCTAATCTAAGGGGAGGAAATGTGTGGGAGGTACATCCATGTGATTGGTTAAATTCATCCTCCCCCTGGGAGTGTCCTGTATGTACTTGTTTGTAATAAAAGCCAGACTGGGTGTCCCAGTCCAGAGTTCTTGCTTAACCCTCAAAGCGATGTGTCGTCTCGGTCTTTGGGGGAATGGGATTGTATGCTGACTGCCAAGAGTGTAAGCCGATGTCTGCTTTTCTTGTTCAGCTGTTCCAGTGTTCGTGTGGTTCCAGTCGGGAGAATGGTGTTTGCAGTAGCTGCCTGTGCATCTGGAAAGGGGATTATCACCTAAACTGGGTTTTATCCTCTTGTAAGTGAAACGGTCCGTTACATAGAGCAATATGTCCATGGGCCGTAGTCGCAGGGCAGGAGGCTAGCAGCCAGGCCTCTCCAGTTCACAGTGGCGAAGCTGGTTTCGCCACATTTCTCCCCTTTGCCAATTAGACTAACAGGGTACCTGACTTTCTGCCGGTCAGTGCCCTGGTTAGTCCAGCAACCCACCCACGAAACAGAAATAACAGAGCAGCCCACCCCCACTAACCGGTTACTACATCTGGGTGAGGAAGAATTTTGTCCAAGTTCTGGTGTTTCACCACTGCTGGGTGGGAGACGGGTAGGCTGCCTTGGTGGGTTGCTGAGGGGGCAGAGACCAGCGGTACTCTGTCCTGTTGCCAGCACTACTACGGGAGTAGTCTGGTGGGCGCCTGGTTGCTGGAGACTGGCTGTCTCCCCTTTAGGTGCACAGCTCGACTGCCGGAGGGGGAGACCGACTGTCTCCCCTTTGGATCCATCACACTGAGGCTGGGGAACAGGACCGACCGTCCCTATCCCTTGTGCTGTAAGTGCAGAGACTACGGTCCCATCTGCACAGTTGTGGGGCTTAACATGTCCCCTTGGTGGGTTAGGTTGCCGTGGGAGAGAGGGTGTAACAAGCTCCTCTCTCTGGATGGCAAACTGCCGCTGGGGAGGAAGGACTGCACCTTCTGCTCCCTGAGACACACACTGCCGCTGGGGAGGGAGGACACTGCTCTCCTCTCCCTTTACTTCACACTGCCTTCCTGGCATATCACTTTGCTGCTGGGGGGCAGGAACAACAACCTCTGCCCCCTGTAACTCAGCCTGCCGCTGGGGAGGAAGGACGACACCTTCATCTCCCTGGGGTACACACTGCCGCTGGGGAGGAAGGACTGCACCTTCTGCTCCCTGAGGTACACACTGCCGCTGGGGAGGAAGGACGACACCTTCATCTCCCTGGGGTACACACTGCCGCTGGGGAGGATGGACGACACCATCAGCTCCTGGAGACACACACTGCCGCTGGGGAGGGAGGACGCTGCTCTCCTCTCCCTTCACTTCACACTGCCTTCCTGGCACATCACTTTGCTGCTGGGGAGGAAGGACTGCACCTTCTGCTCCCTGGGTTACACACTGAGCCGCGTACCACTGTAGCGCCTGGTACGCGTTGTCGAGCGTCAGTTCTGCGTATACTAGAATCTCGAGTCTAGTCACCCACTTTCCTGTGGTCTGGTTTCTCAGGAGGGGCATCCGCTCTGCCATTCTAGCCAGGGTTTGCTGCCTTCTGCTGCGGCGCCGCTCCCCTCGTGAATACGGTACTTCTTCCATGGCTTTGTCCCACAATTCGGCTCTGGCCCTCTGTCTGTACATCAACCTGTGCTCCTCTGGGACTACTCCAGGCATACGTAACTGTACACCTTATCCTGAAGCTTCTCCTCCATTTTCTGAGTTCCTTTGTAGATAGGGTCGCTGTACGGATACTAGCGTTGCCCTCAATTTGTAATCCAAAAATGGTGTTGTCTGTAGCTGTCCCTCTGGTTGTAGGAACGATCCCGCCGCTTGCCACCAATTGTAACGGACCGTTTCACTTACAAGAGGAGAAAACCCAGTTTAGGCGATAATCCCCTTTCTAGATGCACAGGCAGCTACGGCAAACACCATTCTCCCGACTGGAACCACATGAACACTGGGACAGCTGAACAAGAAAAGCAGACATCGGCTTACACTCCTGGCAGTCAGCAAACAATCCCATTCCCCCAAAGAACGAGACGACACATCGCTTTGAGGGTTAAGCAAGACTCTAGACTGGGACACCCAGTCTGGCTTTTATTTCCAACTCACACATACAGGCCACACCCACGGGGAGGCATAAAAGAACCAATGACATAGATGTTACCTCCCACACATCCCCTCCCCTTAGTGTGACGCATAATCCCATTATGCATACAGAGTAAAATATACTTTTACACAACTTTCATAACTTTAAAACCATACATCACATTCACATAAAAATACATATCCACAATCAATCCATTCAGGGGAACAACATATTAAAAAATGGCATGAATCCGACCAGGGGTTCAAAAGTTACTAAAAGTATCTTTTGGGCCCTGGCTTGCAGCATGGCACAATCTGGCTCAAACAGAAGTAAAACACCCCCCACAATGCATCCCGGCTTCCTCCCTTCTGCCCTGGAGATAATTGGAGAAGTAATCCAATTATCTAGGACTAGAGTCAGACTCCATTAACCACATGGTTGCAAAAAGACAGTAAAAGACATAAAATTACATACTGATACATTTAACACATAAAACACACATTTCTACATATCCCCAGTTTAACTGAACACATAAATACCTACATAATATTTAAGACAGTATTACTGTGATATGTTACAAAGTCTTAAAGGGACATTAGTCCCAAAAGTCCCAATATGTCCATCGCTGATTTTAAAGGGCCAGTAGCAGCAATATAAATTATTACATGCCCAAATATAGTGTTTATAGAGCAATATGTCCATGGGCCGTAGTCGCAGGGCAGGAGGCTAGCAGCCAGGCCTCTCCAGTTCACAGTGGCGAAGCTGGTTTCGCCACAGTATCTCTTTATTGCACACTGTATCCCTGTATTATACTCAGTATCCCTATATTACACACATTATCCATGTATTACACTCAGTATATCTGTATTACACACAGTATCTCTATATTACACACAGTATCCCTGTATTACACTCAGTATCTCTATATTACACACAGTATCCATGTATTACACTCAGTATCTCTGTATTACACACAGTATCTCTATATTACACACTGTATCCCTGTATTACACTCAGTATCTCTATATTACACACAGTATCCCTGTATTACACTCAGTATCTCTGTATTACACACTGTATCCCTGTATTACACACTGTATCCCTGTATTACACTCAGTATCTCTATATTACACACTGCATCCCTGTATTACACGCAGTATCTCTATATTACACACAGTATCCCTGTATTACACTCAGTATCTCTGTATTACACACTGTATCCCTGTATTACACACTGTATCCCTGTAGTACACTCAGTATCTCTATATTACACACTGCATCCCTGTATTACACGCAGTATCTCTATATTACACACAGTATCCCTGTATTACACTCAGTATCTCTGTATTACACGCAGTATCTGGATATTACACACAGTATCCCTGTATTACACTCAGTATCCCTGTATTACACTCAGTATCTCTATATTACACACAGTATCCCTGTATTACACTCAGTATCTCTGTATTGCACACTGTATCCCTGTATTACACACTGCATCCCTGTATTACACCCAGTATCTTTATATTACACATTGTATCCATGTATTCCCCCCAGTATCTCTATATTACACACAGTATCCCTGTATTACACACAGTATCCCTGTATTACACTCAGTATCTCTGTATTACACACTGTATCCCTGTATTACACTCAGTATCTCTGTATTACACAATGTATCCCTGTGTTACACACAGTATCCCTGTATTACACTCAGGATCTCTATATTACACACAGTATCCCTGCATTACACTCAGTATCTCTGTATTACACACAGTATCTCTTTATTGCACACTGTAGCCCTGTATTACACTCAGTATCTCTATATTACACACATTATCCCTGTATTACACTCAGTATATCTGTATTGCACACAGTATCTCTATATTACACACAGTATCCCTGTATTACACTCAGTATCTCTATATTACACACAGTATCCCTGTATTACACTCAGTATCTCTGTATTACACACAGTATCTCTATATTACACACTATATCCCTGTATTACACTCAGTATCTCTATATTGCACACAGTATCCCTGTATTACACTCAGTATCTCTGTATTACACACTGTATCCCTGTATTACACACTGTATCCCTGTATTACACTCAGTATCTCTATATTACACACTGCATCCCTGTATTACATGCAGTATCTCTATATTACACACAGTATCCCTGTATTACACTCAGTATCTCTGTATTGCACACTGTATCCCTGTATTACACACTGTATCCCTGTATTACACTCAGTATCTCTTTATTGCACACTGTATCCCTGTATTACACTCAGTATCTCTATATTACACACATTATCCCTGTATTACACTCAGTATATCAGTATTACACACAGTATCCCTATATTACACACAGTATCCCTGCATTACACTCAGTATCTCTATAGCACACACAGTATCCCTGTATTACACTCAGTATCTCTGTATTGCACACATTATCTCTATATTACACACTGTATCCCTGTATTACACTCAGTATCTCTATATTACACACAGTATCCCTATATTACACACAGTATCTCTGTATTACACACTGTATCCCTGTATTACACACTGCATCCCTGTATTACACTCAGTATCTTTATATTACACACAGTATCCCTGTATTACACTCAGTATCTCTGTATTACACTCAGTATCTCTATATTACACACAGTATATTTGTATTAGACTCAGTATCTCTGTATTACACACTGTATCCCTGTATTACACACTGTATCCCTGTATTACACACTGTATCCCTGTGTTACACTCGGCATCTCTATATTACACACTGTATCCCTGTATTACACTCAGTATCTCTATATTACACACAGTATCCCTGTATTACACTCAGTATCCCTGTATTACACTCAGTATCTCTGTATTACACACAGTATCTCTATATTACACACAATATCTCTATATTACACACAGTATCCCTATATTACACACAGTATCTCTGTATTACACACTGTATCTCTTTATTACACACTATATCCCTGTATTACACTCAGTATCTCTATATTGCACACAGTATCCCTGTATTACACTCAGTATCTCTGTATTACACACTGTATCCCTGTATTACACACTGTATCCCTGTATTACACTCAGTATCTCTATATTACACACTGCATCCCTGTATTACATGCAGTATCTCTATATTACACACATTATCCCTGTATTACACTCAGTATATCAGTATTACACACAGTATCCCTATATTACACACAGTATCCCTGCATTACACTCAGTATCTCTATAGCACACACAGTATCCCTGTATTACACTCAGTATCTCTGTATTGCACACAGTATCTCTATATTACACACTGTATCCCTGTATTACACTCAGTATCCCTATATTACACACAGTATCTCTGTATTACACACTGTATCCCTGTATTACACACTGCATCCCTGTATTACACTCAGTATCTTTATATTACACACAGTATCCCTGTATTACACTCAGTATCTCTGTATTACACTCAGTATCTCTATATTACACACAGTATCTTTGTATTAGACTCAGTATCTCTGTATTACACACTGTTTCCCTGTGTTACACTCGGTATCTCTATATTACACACTATATCCCTGTATTACACTCAGTATCTCTATATTACACTCAGTATCCCTGTATTACACTCAGTATCCCTGTATTACACTCAGTATCCCTGTATTACACTCAGTATCTCTGTATTACACACAGTATCTCTATATTACACACAATATCTCTATATTACACACAGTATCCCTATATTACACACAGTATCTCTGTATTACACACTGTATCCCTGTATTACACACTGTATCCCTGTATTACACTCAGTATCTCTGTATTACACACTGTATCCTTGTATTACACTCCATATCTCTATATTACACACTGTATCCCTGTATTATACTCAGTATCTCTATATTACACACAGTATCCCTGTATTACACTCAGTATCTCTGTATTACACACTGTATCCCTTTATTACACACTGTATCCCTGTATTACACTCAGGATCTCTATATTACACACAGCATCCCTGTATTACACTCAGTATCTCTGTATTACACACAATATCTCTATATTGCACACTGTATCCCTGTATTACACTCAGTATCTCTATATTACACACAGTATCCCTGTATTACACTCAGTATCTCTATATTACACACAGTATCCCTGTATTACACACTGTATCCCTGTATTACACTCAGGATCTCTATATTACACACAGTGTCCCTGTATTACACTAAGTAGCTCTGTATTACACACAATATCTATATATTGCACACTGTATCCCTGTATTACACTCAGTATCTCTATATTACACACAGTATCCCTGTATTACACTCAGTATCTCTGTATTACACACATTATCTCTATATTACACACAGTATCCCTGTATTACACTCAGTATCTCTATATTACACACTGTATACCTGTAGTACACTCAGAATCTCTATATTACACACAGTATCCCTGTATTACACACTGCATCCCTGTATTACACGCAGTATCTCTATATTACACACAGTATCCCTGTATTACACTCAGTATCTCTGTATTACACACTGTATCCCTGTATTACACTCAGTATCTCTATATTACACACTGCATCCCTGTATTACACGCAGTATCTCTATATTACACACAGTATCCCTTTATTACACTCAGTATCTCTGTATTGCACACTGTATCCCTGTATTACACACTGCATCCCTGTATTACACTCAGTATCTTTATATTACACTCAGTATCTCTATATTACACACAGTATCTTTGTATTAGACTCAGTATCTCTGTATTACACACTGTATCCCTGTATTACACACTGTATCCCTGTGTTACACTCGGTATCTCTATATTACACACTGTATCCCTGTATTACACTCAGTATCTCTATATTACACACAGTATCCCTGTATTACACTCAGTATCCCTGTATTACACTCAGTATCTCTGTATTACACACAGTATCTCTGTATTACACACAGTATCTCTGTATTACACACAGTATCTCTATATTACACACAATATCTCTATATTACACACAGTATCCCTATATTACACACAGTATCTCTGTATTACACACTGTATCCCTGTATTACACACTGTATCCCTGTATTACACTCAGTATCTCTGTATTACACACTGTATCCTTGTATTACACTCCGTATCTCTATATTACACACTGTATCCCTGTATTATACTCAGTATCTCTATATTACACACAGTATCCCTGTATTACACTCAGTATCTCTGTATTACACACTGTATCCCTGTATTACACACTGTATCCCTGTATTACACTCAGGATCTCTATATTACACACAGCATCCCTGTATTACACTCAGTATCTCTGTATTACACACAATATCTCTATATTGCACACTGTATCCCTGTATTACACTTACACAATGTAAGTTGCCATAATACAGACAGTGACTCGAGTATAAGTCGAGTTGGGGTTTTTCAGCACAAAAAATGTGCTGAAAAACTCGACTTATACTGAAGTATATATGCTGTGGCAAACCTAGCCACTTCTGAACTATATTCATTGCAGGTTGTCCGTAGGCTGAATGTATAACGTGTCCCGTTGACTGTATGTGTATTGTACTGTGACCGTTCGCATGCTGGCAGCCGTATGCCGCCAGCATACAAAGCATTCGTACGACGAAACACGGCTATCCTGGCCATTCGCCGTACGAATGTGGACTCCCCAGGTAGACCACACATTCACAGGTCGTGTGGCACCAATTAACCGATTGCAACATTGTTGCAATCGGTAATTAAGGGCTCTCCTAGGTGGCCGTCGATCCACTACCGACCATGCGGCGGTCGGCCATCTTGGATCCTTTGTCTCTGCAGCGGTGTTCGGTCGTCGAGAGCCTGGAACTGAAAACGGCTACTCAGTGATCCGAACACCGCTGGACTTCCAGAGCGTTCGGGAGTACCGCGTTCGGTACATTATGTGTCCCGTACTTATTCGGTACTTTTAAACTCACCTTGATGTTTAAATGTATTATGTGCGGCGTTCGGTCAATTCAGCTGGGATCGGAGCGGTATTCTCACAAAGTGTGCGCCCCGACCCCAGCTATCTACCGAACGTTCGGTTATTCTAAAGTACCGAATATTACGGGAATTATGTATTTTAATGTCAATTGTCGGTTTTGCTGCACGAGGGGATAATCCACTTAATCGTCCATTTTAGTGGGAGTATCCTTCTTGTGCAGCGATGCCTGTTGGGAAAGTCACAATGCATGTTGGGAGAAATCCCCTGGAATATCTGTATGGAAACCCCTTGCATGGGGAACTGCATAAATACGCTGCTTGTGAATAAACCGAGTTAGTTGACTCCCAAACTGTGTTTCGTCCGGTTATTGGGAGGATTGGGGATATTGCCTTGCTTTCTACTCTGACTGTGGATTTCCTGAAGATACCAACGGATATCGTGGACTAATATACTGCATTCCGTTACAATTGGTGGCAAGCGACGGGATCCGAACCTTACAGCCGAAAAGCAGCGTTCGTGTAAACTGGAACTACCGAACAAGGAAAGCAAGGGCAATTCGTATGGAGATTGATTATACCATACTGAAACGACAGACTTTAAAAGAACTATTGGAAGCCAGGGGTAAGATAGCCAGCAACAAATCTAAGGCTGTGCTGATCGCAGAACTGATGGAGGGAGACCAAGCCCGCAGCGCTACACCCCCACCAGCCATGGAAGAGACCCCATTCCAAAAAGAGCTACGGACCAGGTTGGCGTTCCTACCACAACCACTACCGCTGGAAATAATGACCGTGATGATATCGGATGTACAGGATTATCTGATGGCAACCAGCACACCAGCAACACCGCCTAGGGCAGAGTCTGTTACTGCCTCCACCTACGGACAGGTAAAGCCCAAAGTCCCACATCACGCATTTAAAGCGTTTTGTGAAGAAAAGGACGAAATCGATGGGTATTTGCAGGACTTTGAGCGGCTGTGCGATTTGCACGATCTGGAACCCGCCACATGGGTGCCGCTGCTGGCAGGCAAATTATCGGGTAGGGCAGCTGAAGCCTACCGTGCTGTACCCCGAGAGGACAGCAAAGATTACCCTAAGGTAAAGAGGGCGATCTTAGAGAGGTATGCTATTACCCCAGAGGCGTACCGGCGGAAATTCCGGGGCTTGCGCAAGCCTGAGAAAGATTCACATGCAGAATGGGCGCACAAGCTGGACCAAGCCTCACTAGGCTGGATACAGGCCAGCAACGCTACAAACATGGAGGAGTTGAGGCAGTTAATGCTGCTGGAACAGTTTTTTAATGGTTTGTCCCCGGAAGCACAAGAATGGGTGAGGGACCGTAAACCACTCACCCTACCCGAAGCCGCTAAATTGGCGGATCAGCATTTTGATGCCAGGAGGCATCACGGTGCCCAAAATAAGACTCTCCCTCGGATTACAGGGACACCCAATAATTTTACCCCTACCAGCCCCACCGTACCCCTGCACCGGCCAGCACTGAATACTCCACCACCCCCCTCCCGATACAACGGCCGGGCTAACATTCAGTGTCACACCTGCAAACAGTGGGGGCACATTTCTCGAGAGTGCACCCAAAACAGGAGCCGGCAAGCTTGGAATCAAGTGCGACAAAATTTGGCACCCAGGGCTGCTGCGCACCATTACCAGGTAGCCCCCGCCACCCAAGAATTGCTGAGTGCTCAAATTGAGGAGCCTCTAGGGGTGCTGCATGAGGTAATGTCGGTCCGGGCCACCGACAACCGACAACATCACCGTCAGCTAGTAACCCTGGAGGGGAAGGAGGTACAAGGGCTCCGGGATTCAGGAGCCACTCTAACTTTGGTTGCACCACATTTGGTACCAGGCGCAACCCACACTGGCGGCTCAGTGGCAGTACGGGTGGCAGGGGGAGCAGTATACCGGCTACCCACTGCCAAGGTTCATTTGGATTGGGGTGTGGGAGAGGGAACTGTGGAAGTGGGGCTGATGCAGAATTTACCTGCAGATGTTGTGCTGGGGAATGACTTGGGCCAAATTACTTCCGCTTTTATTCCCCAGGCTCCGTACCAGGAGGCACACCCCGTAACCACCCGACAACAGGCTCGCACCACGGCTACACCGATACACTCTGAGGCTCAGGTAAGAGACCCTGTTCCCCAACTGACCCCCATGTCCTGGGATACCCCGACGACTTTTGCGACCGAAGTCCAGACCGATCCCACCCTCCAAGTATATAGGGACCGGGCCCAAACAGACCAAGCAGGGCTAGAGGGGGAGCGGTTCATCTGGGAGAAAGAGTTGCTATACCGTGTCACGGCAAAAGATGTGGGGGGGTCTGTCACCTTAACTAATAAACAGCTAGTGGTACCCCAGAAATATAGACAGGAGCTGCTGAGAATTGCGCATGACATTCCCTTGTCAGGACACCTAGGGATGACCCGTACCCGATACCGTTTGACCCATGCCTTCTTCTGGCCCGGGATCTCCCAGGATGTGCGCCAGTATTGCACCTCCTGCGACGTCTGCCAGCGTGTAGGTAAACGAGGGGATCGCCACAAGGCCAGGCTATGTCCCCTACCCATCATTGCAGAACCCTTCAGCCGAGTAGCGGTGGATATCGTAGGGCCCTTGCCAAAACCCAGTCCCTCTGGCAAAAGATATATCCTAACTATAGTGGACTACGCCACCAGGTACCCCGAAGCTGTAGCTCTCTCTAATATCCACGCTGAGACCGTAGCGGAAGCCTTAATGAAGGTCTTTTCCCGAGTAGGGTTTCCCCAAGAGATCATCTCAGACCGAGGTACCCAATTTACGGCCGAAGTTACCCAACATCTGTGGAAGGTGTGTGGCATTAAGCCAATAGTTAATTCCGCCTACCACCCCCAGTCCAATGGGCTATGTGAGCGGTTCAACGGGACGCTGAAGCAGATGCTTCGGACGTTCGGGGAGACCCACAAAGACTGGGAGAGGTTTCTGCCTCACTTACTCTTTGCTTATAGAGAGGTTCCCCAGGAGTCAACAGGATTCTCCCCGTTTGAGCTACTATTTGGGAGGAGGGTGCGGGGACCCTTGAATTTGATTAGGGAACACTGGGAGGGGGAGAGTCCCACTAACGAAACCCCTATCATATCATACGTCCTGGAGTTCAGGGACCGTCTGGAGGCGCTAACTCAGGCTGTACACACCAACCTCCAAGCGGCCCAGCAACGCCAGCGACGCTGGTACGATAGAGGAGCCAGGGACCGCAGCTTTCAGGTGGGACAGAAGGTCTTGATTTTAAAGCCCGTCCGCACCGATAAGCTGCAGGCCATCTGGCAAGGCCCATACCAGGTAGTGGAGCAGCGATGCGACACTACCTATGTGATCGGCCCCTGCTCAGGGGTAGGGAAGAGACGCATGCTCCACGTGAACATGCTCAAACCCTACCATGAGAGGATCGAGGATGTGACGGCAATCTGTGCCTCCTCCTTAGAGGATCAGGAGAACCTACCCTTACCTGACCTACTAGAACCCGAGGAACAGATAGAGCCTTCCCGGGGAGTCCAGCTGGGGGAGCGGCTAAGCCCCCAGGAGCGTGCCCAGGTACAGGCGCTGATTGTAGCCAAAGGGACTACCTTCTCCAATTTACCTGGGTACACTCCGTTAGCCACCCACCGAGTAGAGACCCCGGGACAGCTACCTATGCGCCAGGCTCCATATAGGGTTCCGGAATCAGTCCGTACCCATATGAAAGCCGAACTAGACGAAATGCTGCAGCTAGGGGTTATCGAACCCTCCGATAGCCCCTGGGCATCGCCGGTAGTCCTGGTACCTAAAAAGGATGGCACCACCCGATTCTGTGTCGACTACCGGAGGCTAAATGACAAAACGGTGTCTGATGCCTACCCGATGCCCCGGATAGACGAGCTGTTAGATAAGATGGCACGGGGCCAGTACCTCACTACCATTGATTTGTGTAAGGGGTACTGGCAGATTCCTCTAGCCGATGACGCCATCCCCAAGTCGGCGTTTGTCACCCCGTTTGGCCTGTACCAATTCAAGGTCATGCCTTTCGGGATGAAAAACGCTCCGGCTACCTTTCAGCGGATGGTAGATAGGCTACTGGACGGTTTTCAGGAGTATGCCTGTGCCTATCTAGATGACATAGCCATCTTTAGCCAGACCTGGGAAGACCACCTACACCACATCGGGGCGATCCTAGATCGCATTGGGGAGGCTGGGTTAACCCTAAAACCTAGCAAGTGCCACATAGGTATGGCCGAGGTACAGTATCTGGGCCACCGTGTAGGATGTGGGCAGCAGAGGCCTGAGCCAGCTAAGATTGAGGCCGTAGCAAAGTGGCCTACCCCCAGGACTAAGACCCAGGTGCTGGCGTTCTTAGGGACGGCAGGCTATTACAGGAAGTTTGTCCCCGACTATAGCACCCTGGCCAAACCCCTAACGGACCTGACCAAAAAGAACCTTCCCCGACTGGTTGTCTGGGCCCCAGAGTGTGAGCAGGCATTCCAACAACTCAAGACTGCTCTCACTAATGCTCCTGTGTTAACTGCTCCTGATCCAACTAAAAGATTTCTTGTTCACACAGACGCTTCCATGTTTGGATTGGGGGCAGTACTGAGCCAAGTGGGAGCCGATGGCGGAGAACACCCCGTAGCCTATCTAAGCCGCAAGCTACTACCCCGGGAAGTGAGCTACGCCGCCATCGAGAAAGAATGCCTGGCCGTGGTGTGGGCCCTTAAAAAGTTGCAGCCATATCTGTACGGACAACCTTTTTCCTTACTCACAGATCACAACCCGTTAGTGTGGCTAAACCGTGTGTCTGGAGACAATGCCAGGCTGCTGCGCTGGAGCTTGGCGCTGCAGCCCTTTGACTTTACTATCCATTACCGGCCAGGAAAACAAAACGGTAACGCTGACGGGTTATCCAGACAGACTGAACTCGAGAAGTGATCTGTGAGTACTCTCCCGGACATCCCCAAGCCGATCCGTTGGGATCAGACTGTGTATGCCGGCTTGGTTCTGGGGGAGCATTGTGGCAAACCTAGCCACTTCTGAACTATATTCATTGCAGGTTGTCCGTAGGCTGAATGTATAACGTGTCCCGTTGACTGTATGTGTATTGTACTGTGACCGTTCGCATGCTGGCAGCCGTATGCCGCCAGCATACAAAGCATTCGTACGACGAAACACGGCTATCCTGGCCATTCGCCGTACGAATGTGGACTCCCCAGGTAGACCACACATTCACAGGTCGTGTGGCACCAATTAACCGATTGCAACATTGTTGCAATCGGTAATTAAGGGCTCTCCTAGGTGGCCGTCGATCCACTACCGACCATGCGGCGGTCGGCCATCTTGGATCCTTTGTCTCTGCAGCGGTGTTCGGTCGTCGAGAGCCTGGAACTGAAAACGGCTACTCAGTGATCCGAACACCGCTGGACTTCCAGAGCGTTCGGGAGTACCGCGTTCGGTACATTATGTGTCCCGTACTTATTCGGTACTTTTAAACTCACCTTGATGTTTAAATGTATTATGTGCGGCGTTCGGTCAATTCAGCTGGGATCGGAGCGGTATTCTCACAAAGTGTGCGCCCCGACCCCAGCTATCTACCGAACGTTCGGTTATTCTAAAGTACCGAATATTACGGGAATTATGTATTTTAATGTCAATTGTCGGTTTTGCTGCACGAGGGGATAATCCACTTAATCGTCCATTTTAGTGGGAGTATCCTTCTCGTGCAGCGATGCCTGTTGGGAAAGTCACAATGCATGTTGGGAGAAATCCCCTGGAATATCTGTATGGAAACCCCTTGCATGGGGAACTGCATAAATACGCTGCTTGTGAATAAACCGAGTTAGTTGACTCCCAAACTGTGTTTCGTCCGGTTATTGGGAGGATTGGGGATATTGCCTTGCTTTCTACTCTGACTGTGGATTTCCTGAAGATACCAACGGATATCGTGGACTAATATACTGCATTCCGTTACATATGCTACTTTCCAAAATTGAGAATCAAGGATATATCAAAAACCTTATAGAACTATATTTCAAAGAGAATGTGACAGAAGGAATGTCCCAAGCAATGATATGGTGTGCATTTAAAGCCATCATAAGAGGCTTTTTGATCAAACTTAGAATAACTCAAACTCAAAATAAACAAGGAAAGGGGGGGGGCACTAAAGAAGAGCTATATATAGAATACTATAAATGATCTAATAAAAATAAAAGACAATTAACCAAAGAAATGACAAATCAGCTCTCATAGATTAAAGGAACACTATAGTCAACAGTTTATCGCATTTGTTCGCATCATTCACTTCAGGCTTTTTGCTGTAAACACTGTCTTTTCAGAGAAAATGCAGTGTTTACATTACAGTCTAGTGATAACTCCACGTGCCACTCCTCAGATGGCTGCTAGAGCTGCTTCCTTACGCTGTCTTGCCTAGTGTGCATCACAACATATCAGTGTCTCCACCCTGTGCATGCAGTCACTAAACTTTCCTTATAGAGATTCATTGATTCAGTTCATCTCTATGAGGAGATGCTGATTGACCAGGGCTGCGTTTGACTTGTGTTGGCTCTGCCCCTGAACTGCCTCCTTCACAGTCTCAGCCAATCTTATGGGAAAGCATTGTGATTGGCTCAGAATAACAATTCTGATGATGTCAGCAGACAGCTTGCAGGTCTGAGGCAGACAAGGGCAGAGCCAGCAGCTTCAGGCATGGATACAAGTAAGATTGTACTGTATTTAAGGAGACAAAAGGGGGTCTGGGGAGCTGGATGGTGGTTTTAGCACTATAAGGTTAGACATATATGTTTGTGTTCCTGACTGTCACGTGTTCACCCGCATATAAAAATGTGATTAATTACATTTACTGTTCTGACAGGAAAAGTTGTGCTGAGCAGCAATCAAATCCACAGGAGGGTTTGTGCTAAGCAGCAAGTATGCAAATGAGAACCTGTGTGGCGAAACCAACCTCGCCACTGTGAACTGGAGAAGCCTGGTTGCTCGCCTGCTCCCTTTGGACTATGGCCCTGCAGGTTAAACTGTTTATTTTCCCTGCAGAAAGGCTTATTCGTGCCTTTCTGCCGGGGTGATCGGTAGATTCCAACTACCGAACGGGGGACCACCGGGGAGCTGGAGTGTGCCGCCAATTGACCGCCCAGAAGCTGCGGTTAACCGCAGCTTAATTGATGAACGCTGGGTGGCCTTTGTTCGTTTGCCGAAAGGCTAGCGGTGTTCAGCACTAACACTGTAGAACTGAAAACGGACACTTACTTGCGCGAACACAGCTGAGCCGTCCGCCCCCTGGTTCCTATTCGTGCCCTTGGTGTCGAACACCAGTTCAGTCAGTACTTTGGGATATGTGGATATGTTTTAACACAGATAGCTATGCCATGGAGCCTATTCGTGTAATTAAAGACTTTGGCTCCATGGCAATTAAACTGTATTTGTGTGATCTGAGTGCCATTCACCTAATAATGTGCGCTCAGTTCTAAGCTATCTGGGGATATGTAGAAATGTGTGTTTTATGTGTTAAATGTATCAGTATGTAATTTTATGTATTTTACTGTCTTTTTGTCTGCCATGTGGGTAATGGAGTTTTGCCTCTGTCCTTGGAGATAATTAGATTCCTTCTCCAATTATCTCCAGACCAGAGGGGAGGGATTGTGAGGCATTGTGGGAGGTAACTCATGTGTGATTGGTGTATTGTGTAATTGTTGTAAATCCCTCCCTTGCATGGGAGAATCCTTTATAAGACAGTTGTGTGAATAAATCAGGGAGTTCCTGTTTTAACCTTCAAAGTGAAGTGTCGTCTCATTCTTGGGGGGGAATTTGACTGTATGCCGATTGCCAGGAGTGTAAGCTGTTCGTAGGGCTTTTCCTGTTCGGCTGCTTCCAGGGTTCGTGTGTTTCCTGTTCGGGAGTTGGGGGATTCGTGCAGTTTGGAGTTCGGGAGGTTGGTGATTGCAGTAGCTGCTGGTCTGTCTGGAAAGGGGATTATCGCCTAAACGGGTTTTATCCTCTTGTGAGCGAAACGGTTCGTTACAACCTGGTAACTGCCTTTGGGGTCAAAGGCTGATTACAGCCTATCAGATCCAGAGGAGGGGTATTTAGGCCCAGTACTCATCCTGCTCATTGCCCTGTCGTGGTTTCCCTAGTGTTTGTCTGAGAGCGCGTTCCTGATTTAAGTTTCTTCTGTTTTTTTACTTTGGCTTTGATTTTGACTTCCCTGTATTCTGGTATCCCTGACTTCTGGCTTTCCCTTATCATTATGTCTCTTTCTGTATCCCCTAACCTCAGCAAGTATACTGACTACTCTTTGGTACGTTAAGTCTGGCCATTCTAAGGCCCGGTAATACGTTATCTATTATTCATCTGTGTGACATAATTCTACGTGCTGGATCAACTAGTAATCCTGACATTACGACAGGGCTATAGATCCTGTAGAATTGTGTCATCACATAGCTGCTTGCGAGAGAAAGCTAGTCGAGAATGATCACTGTATGGATCAGTTTGCCCAGGCTTTCAGTGCGCTCCTTACTTGAACAGTGCATCTGCAGCCTACGGCTTTTCCAACTGTGTCACCTCCGCCTAATGTACCTCCTGTAGTGCATAAGGTACCTACTATCTCCCTATCTCCTCCCTTGCATTTCAATGGTAATATTCAAGAATGCCAGGGATTCATTAACCAAATTGAGTATCATTTTGAGGCCTCACCGGGATCTTTTCCCACTGACAGGGCTAAAATTGGTTACCTGATGAACCAACTTAAAGGTAAAGCTTTAGCTTGGGCCAGTCCATTATGGGAGAGTAGTAGGAGCATTGCACACAATTACCAGGAATTCCTTGCGGAATTTAAACTTACGTTTGAACCATTAGGCAGGGAGGATGACGCCTCCACTGCCCTAATGCATATTAGGTCTATCTCAGAGTATGCCATAGAATGTCACACCTTGACTTCCGAGGTAGACTGGACTAACAGCGGATAAATCTCGGCAATTAAGAAGGGAATATCTGAGACTAAGTTGGATGAGATTGCTGCCAAAGAACTACCCAAAAAACTCAAAGAGTTTATTACATTAATGTTATATTATGCTAATTGATAATAGACTCAGAACCAGAAATAAAACCAGACATATGGCTTTGCCATTAGCACCTCATTTCTCCAGACCGGTTGTTCCTGACCTCTCTATACAGTACGAACCTGAACCTATGCAGTTGGTGGTCACTAGACTGTCCGAGGCAGAAAGACAACATAAGAGAAGAGAGGGTCTATGCATATACTGTGGTAAAAAAGGACATATGAGGAGTACTTGTCCCATACGTCCGGAAAACTACCGCACCTAAGAAACTTAAGGGGACAGGTCTTAGGTGTAATAGAAAGGTTATGGACCAGCCAATCTTTCTTGGGTTCCGGCATCTGATATAAATGCTGGCCGCAAGATTCGCTATTTTCACGCCAAGTTTCCTCTCAAGCCTGGTCCTGTCACATATTCATCCGCATATAAAAATGTGATTAATGACATTTACTGTTCTGACAGGAAAAGTTGTGCGGAGCAGCAATCAAATCCACAAGTGGGTTTGTGCTGAGCAGCAATTATGCAAATGGGAACCTGGTAACAGCGTTTGGGGTCAAAGGCTGATAACAGCCTATCAGATCCAGAGGAGGGGTATTTAGGCCCAGTTCTCATCCTGCTCAGTGCCCTGTCATGGTTTCCCTAGTGGTTGTCTGAGAGTGCGTTCCTGATTCAAGTTTCTTCTGGTTTTTGACTTTGGCTTTGATTTTGACTTCCCTGTATTCTGGTATCCCTGACTTCTGGCTTTCCATTATCATTGTGTCTCTTTCTGTATCCCATGACCTCGGCAAGTATCCTGACTACTCTTTGGTACGTTAAGTCCGGCCATTCTAAGGCCCGGTAATACGTTACCTATTAGTCATCTGTGTGACACAATTCTACGTGCTGTATCAACTAGTAATCGTAACACTGACCCTATAGTGGCCCTTTAAAAAAAAAAAAAAGTATTTGAAATTGAAGGAATGAATAAACATTTGGAAAGGCTGAAAATTAATTACTATTATGAAAATAACAGAGTTTCAAAATGGTTAACAAAAAAACAAAAACAAAAAATGAATATTAGAATATATTGTATTGAAATAGCTCAAAATAAATATATGACTCCAGAAAGCATTTCAAAATTGTTCTCATAAACTGTACAACATAACAAATTAACCATGGGAATAACATATTACAAATCTGAAGGACAGGAAAAGTCCTAAGATCACTCACAAGCAAAATAAGATTAATTCCCCATTAACAAAACCAGAAATTACCAAAGCTATAGATTGACTTGCTAATTTCAAAACGCCTGGTCCAGATGGTTTAACCAACAGGTTCTATAAGGTTTTTAATCATTTAGTTAACTCATTTAATGAAGTGGTTTCTCTGGGCTTAGGACCAAAGGAACTTTTCCAGGCAAATATCATACCATAGTTAAAGACAGATAAAAACCCTCAGGAAATCAAAAAATTACAGCACAATCTCTCTAATCAATGTGGATTCTAAATTGTTCTCTGAAAAGATTTAGGTGGAAGTCAAAGTTTTAGCAGGCCACAGTTATCCTCCGATCTGGCGCAGAGTTCCATGGCGCTGGGTGGAAAGTCCCAGTCACCAAAAACAGCACTTTCCACAAATTCGTTTAGCTCTCCCCAAGTCCAGAGTATAATTGAATGCCTTACTCTCTCCTCAATTGCTCTTCCAAAAAGCACCTGCTATGTGGCCTTTGGACCAAGAGCACAGATAGATAAAGTTTTAGCGAATCACAATTGATCCACAATCTGAGACAGAGTTCCAAAGCATTTGGAGGTTGCTCCCGGTCAGCGCCTTTCCTAGCAGTTGTGCAAAGCTCCTAATGGCTGCTAGGAAAGGCGCTGGAAGGTTGGCAGGGCTGGGAGGGAAAACAAATGTGATTGAAGCTCTTTTGGAGTGAGGTGGAGGGTTACACGCCAAGCACAATTCCTAGGTGACAAGGTGGTCTGTCACAAACTTTGTAGCTGTGACGGATTGCAACTAAATGGAAGAGGGTCTGCAGTGCTGTGGGGCAGGATGGCTAGAAGGTTGGAAAAGATTTTAAGATAGTGGTGGGTTGACAAGGAGTTTCAGACTTGGCAGCCTTTTATTAATTCCTTAGGCCTAGGTTAGGCAATCTCTGGCACTCTAGATGTTGTGGACTATATCTCCCATAATGCTCTTTAAATCATAATGCTGGCAAATCATCCTGAGCAATGTAGTCCAAAACAACTGGAGTCCCGAAGGTTGCATACTCCTGCCTTAGACCCACAAAAGAAACCCATTCTCCATAATACTTTTCTATATATGAATTGGTATATGTACCAAAGTCTAGTGAATAAGCATCAAATCACTCTTATTTAAAATTCCGATTACAGTCCCTACTTATACAGTTACTACCCGTCTAGGGCACTCTTCCTATTTTTAAAAGGGATTTTCTCTAGAGCTGATTAGATTTCTCCCTCTCTGTCTTATGGAATGCATGGTTGACTAGGTTATAGAAAGGTTTCAGGCTTATTATTTTAACTACAGGCTATTACAGTTGTTCATGTATTCTTTTAAGAGCATTATATTACTGGTTACTACTGTGCAAGAAGTTTGATGATCCCATTCAGAACTAGCAACATGAAATGCGTTTTTTTGGGGGTTTTTTTAGACAACTTTAATTAGGAAAAGGTAGGCACACCCAGTCAAATGCTTTAAAAATAAATATCCGGACACAAAATAGGTTAAAAAAAATAAGATGGGGTGTTCACTCAAAAGGCCCTATGCCTCAAGGACCAAATTAATCTACAAATACTACTCATGATGATCACAACCATAAAAATAAAAAGACACTTTATTAAATGGGTCCACAATAACAGGTTTCGCAAAATGCATATCAGACGATCACAGCATAAATCACGCAATAATAGTAGTACAAAGAAATATGTAAAAAAAATTCTGCAATTACATCCAAACAGGAATGATGGCAAAAAAATTAATTTGTAACATAATTCCTACAAAGTCATAAGGATACCCGGACACAACAACCCAACAAATAATGCATATAAAACAGATTCATACCAGAAATAGTGAGAGGGAAAAAGTCAACCAAAAGGTTTCATTCTGTCCAGGCGCTGCATTTATGGTTGTACTGGGAAGGGTCGGGCTGCTCGCTGTCGGTCGTCTCGGTAAGCTTTCGAGCCTTAGCTTTTGGTTTAAGCTGTCTAAGTTCCCGGATGTTACAAAATAATTTTTGGTTTCAAAGGCGATAAAAGGTTGGCGCAGGGGCCCTAAGGTTCCTGACTCCTGCAAGTCCGTCTCAGAGGCCTTGCTGTTGGGCATCTTTCAAAGATTGCCACAAGTGTGTTCGTCGGACTTGGAGGCGGCCTTGCTCAGCACTAGCGTTTTTTGGTGCCCTGAGGGTGGGGGAGTTGGTTAGCCACAGTAAACAGGGAGTTCTTGTGGGTGAGGTTGTATGGGACAGGTGGATCTGGTGCAAGTTTTGCTGAGGCGGTCTAAAACTGATACTGATGGGAGAGGAGTGTCGGTATCCTTGAAGGAGGTCCCTGGTTCGGTGCTTTGCCCTATGGCTTGATTTGTGTGGTATGGCACTCTGCATACGCCAGCAGCAGGACCCTTGTTGGTTCATCGCGATATGGGATATCTGTCCCGCTTTCAGTTCATTTAGGTATTCCGCAAGTCGCTGGAGGCTCTGGGCATCTCAAGCAGGTACTTTAGGGGCCACTCTTTTCGGATTGGGGCAGCGACATAGGTGGCTAGATTGGGTTTTTCTGAGATGGCTGGAGAAAGTCCAGCCATTCTAAGGTCCGGTTATACGTTATCCTTAGTCCTAGGCAGTGGTGTATCCTGGTTTTGTGCTGCCCTAGGCAGGACAAAACTCAGGCGCCCCCCCCCTAACCTTTCCCCCGCCCCACATTCTAAATACACACACACACATTCACTGACAGATACGCATACACTAGCTAACAGAAGCACACACTCGCTAACAGAAACACACACACACTAACAGACACACTCACACTCAGTAACAGACAAACACACTCACTAACAGACACACACTCACTCACTAGCAGACACAAACTAGCAGATACACACACTCACTAACATAC
Organism: Pelobates fuscus; assembly: GCF_036172605.1. NCBI lineage: Eukaryota > Metazoa > Chordata > Amphibia > Anura > Pelobatidae > Pelobates > Pelobates fuscus. Next base: position 59,696,164 of record NC_086329.1, read on the forward strand.
ACACACACTCACAGGCAAACACACACACTAACAGACACACACAGTCAGACACACACACACTCACTAACAGACACACACACTCATAGGCAAACACACTAACAGAAACACACTAACAGACACACACTAACAGACACACACTAACAGACACACACTAACAGACACACACACACACTAACAGACACACACACACACTAACAGACACACACACACACACTAACAGACACACACACTGACACACACACTAACAGACACACACACACACTAACAGACACACACACTAACAGACACACACTAACAGACACAGACACACACTAACAGACACACACACTAACAGACACACACTAACAGACACACACACACTAACAGACACACACACACACTAACAGACACACACAAACACACACTAACAGACACACACACACACACTAACAGACACACACACTAACAGACACACACACACACACACACTAACAGACACACTCACACTCAGTAACAGACAAACATACTCACTAACAGACACACACTCACTCACTAGCAGACACAAACTAGCAGATACACACACTCACTAACATACACACACACTCACAGGCAAACACACACACTAACAGACACACACAGTCAGACACACACTCACTAACAGACACACACACTCATAGGCAAACACACTAACAGAAACACACTAACAGACACACACTAACAGACACACACACACACACACACTAACAGACACACACACTGATACACACACACACTAACAGACACACACACACACTAACAGACACACACACTAACAGACACACACTAACAGACACAGACACACACTAACAGACACACACACTAACAGACACACACTAACAGACACACACTTACAGACACACACTAACAGACACACACACAAACACACACACACACACACACTAACAGACACACACACTAACAGACACACACACACACACACTAACAGACACACACACACACACTCACCCACCCACATTAACACATTTTTTTAAATGTATTTAAACACCCACCCCCCAGCCTCCTTACCTTTGGGAATGCTGGGGGGGGGGTCTCTTCCTCCCTGGTGGTCCAGTGGCTGCTGGGCAGGTGGCTGGCGAGGGAGCACTTCCTCTGAGCTGTCTGCTCAGCTCCCTCGCGCACCGCAGAGTGAGGCTGGGAGCCGGAATATGACGTCATATTCCGGCTCCCAGCCTCACTCTGCGGCGCGCGAGGGAGCTGAGCAGACAGCTCAGAGGAAGTGCTCCCTCGCCAGCCGCCCACCAGCACCACCTGACCGCCCAGCATGTTTGTTAGCCGCCTAATCCTAGCATGGTGTCTCAACGGTACCTTTGTAGTTCATGCTAATCCAGAAGTCACTTGTGCCTATATCCACATGTAGAGCATTTATTAATTTGCAACCTCTTGGGGGGGAGAGGGGGGGTGCGTCTAAGAGTTTTATTAAGCTACCTGTAATCCTCTACTGTTATTTATGCTCTTCACTTTCCAGTCTTCTCTCAGTGCATATGTCTAGCTGTTTTAATACATCCCCTGCACTGTTCCTTTAGTCTTTTGCTTTAAAAGAAAACGTGCTTGCTCCTCTGTACACTTACATACATACCTTCTATAAAACTACTGTGGGGATACTGTGGGAATTAGGGAGCTATCTACTAAGCGGCTGCAAGATGCAGCTGCAGCACGGCTTGGAATTTTATTAATTTGAAAGAAATTTCTAACCGAACTTGTAGCAGACCACCTGGTAACCTAACCGCTTACCTCTGCTAACCCAACCCCTGGGTCCTAGCTGGGGCTCACGCCTCTCCCTGGCAGCCACCTCCACTGAGGCAGACCCTAGGGGGGAGCGCTCTTTGGGCAGCTACGAGCCTGGCCTTGCAGCCCCCAGTTAGGGGAACAGTGATTATGGCTCCTTTAGGAGTAGGTTAGGGTGATCCGGACCAACAGTACCCCAGAAGATATCCCCACTAAAATCAGGGATATCCCCACCAACATCAGGGTGGCTTTTCATCTAAAATTAAGAATACACAAAAAGGCTTTTTCTATTGTGGTGACTGTATGGGGTGTAAAGGTAGAAAAACCAAAGAAAGAAAGGTTGATCATTTTTACTCTTTTAATAATGAGAAAAACTCTTTTATTACCTGTAACATAATGTGATATATGTTCTCATATGCCCATGCGGCCTCCAATACGTGGGGAAAACATCAAGGCCCCTTAAGATAAGGACACAAGAACATATATACAATATCAAAAGGGGATACGCTAATTGTTGTGGAATCAATCAAATAATTGATAATCTTGAATATCTGCCCCCGGCAAAATTAAAGTATGAGTGCATGCTCCTGAAGTAATTCACACCAGACACAAGTTTCAGGTTAATGAAAGACTTGAGAAAAAGTTTATTTCAAGGGGACGGCATGCCCCTTAAAAATGCAGAATTACATCATATGCATTGTCAGAGATAACAGAGAATAATACATCAATAATTGGTTAGGTGTTAAGTGGTTCATTTATTGCTCTTCCTACCGGGTGTGATGTCACTGGCATCATGGAGGTCTCCCCCAGATTCCAGCGCCATCTTGTTAATGAGGGTGTTAGTTCATGACAAGGGAAAACTCCCTAGCGGCCATTTTAGGTAATTTATGTAAAATATTGAATAATGCTGATTATGGTTATACTGAGTAAATAGGCATTTTACTAACATTAATTGGGTTAATAGTTTTGTCCACAACAGTCCCCCCTTAAAATTACTATTTATGAAGTAGACAACTACAAACTAACCCTAACATTGACCCTAATAGGCTGCAGCTCATCTGTCTGAACAGGCCTCAAACTCTTCACTGCGTGGGTGGCCCGTAGCAGCTAATCCACTACATCTCCCGCGACAGACTCCTGCCCGTAGAGACAGACGCTGTCCCTATGCTGTCCCTATAGAGAAGTAGTTGTATGCTTAAGGTGATGGGACTGAAGAGGTGTGTGTGGTGTGTCACATGGTATATCATCGATATCTTGATGTAGGAATGTAGTTGTGGTGTGGTCAATGGTCTGATCTTCCGTCTTCTGTAATTATTTCTGCACACAGGGCATCACGCAGTAGACCAGGAAAAGGAAGAGAATTATTACCATTAGAACTGCCATTCCCACTTGAAAGAGAACTCTCTGCCATCCACTCATCCATCCGAACCATCTGTCCCATGAATTGGAGACTCCTGAGTTTCTTTTTAACTCATCAGAGAGATGTTCTAATTTCTCTATGGCCATAGTCACTTTACCTTTGGAGCCTGTATTATCTGGGATGAAGGTACAGCATGTCATGGTGTCGGGGAGTATTTTACACACACACCCTGTTTCTGCTAGGATCATGTCTAAGGCCATTCTATTCTGGAATGTCATTTGAGAGGTAGCCTGTAATTGTTCTCCCAAGCCCTGGAGGGCGTCTCTGGTATAATTGACAAAACGTTGTTGGTTATAGTAAATGTAAGTGATCCAATTAACATTCTTGTTGGCGGTGATGAGTGGGATCAGGGATTCGAATCCTGCTGCAACCTCATCTCTGGCCCTAAATTCGTTTGGTACCACCCTTGGCACTCCTATAGCACCAATATATATATATTTGTGGGTCGAAACTGCCCTGTATAAGGGTTTCTCTTTTTACTCTAAAGTTTGTGTGTGGTGAATCAAGAGGGCCTTGGTGGTTGTCTGATATTATATGCATGGCCCTGATAACCTTAGCCAGAGCGCATTCCCCCCACCACAGGACAGTCATTTTGGATCTGAGTTGCAGGTCACCGCATGGCCAATAAATGTCTCCCAAGGATTTAACTTGATTTACCAACAGGGTATTGGGAGGTTTTCGATATGTAGCACAGTATCCAGAAGGGAATTTACCCACAAATTTACGCGTGGCTCAGTGTGTGGTGTAGCAATTGTAATTACCTGGGTACACAGTGATTCCATCAGGTGGCCTGATATCCCTTTGGGTTATTGGGTATACCTTTTTCCATGATTCACATACTGATGAGTTTGTTGCTGACTGTGTGTAGAGACTTAGAAAACATGTTTCAACATCGGGAGGTAGATTAAGAGGCACTGTACCCTGATGGGGTCTGGCCCCGCCACAAATACAACAGTTAGTTTTATTATGAGAATTAGCATTATATTTCATCTATTCAAGCCATAGAGTAGTGTCTGAAAAAACAGTCTCTACTGCCAGAGTGTCTTAAAATGTAGGATTGGCAATAGCTACCATGTCCTAAAGGGTCTTGATATGTGGTTTGAGAGGGTTAATGGTCATGTGTGTAGAGTCTACCCAGTTAGGTGATGTGTACATGTCTTGTAAATAGAAAGTCCACAACTTATTATATGTGCCATCCAATACATTCCCATTACATACTCTCCAGTGTCTCCTGGGCTGGGGTGTTCTTTGTTCAAAGTGAGTTTCATTGGGGTTGACCCTGTGGGCTTACATAAAGTAATTCTGTGTAACAAGGGTTTCCCATGTCTGCCCACCCTATCTAAGGCACTTTGTGGTCGGCCTGTGTTCCATCCCGCTGCTCTCCAGGTACTACAGTGATGCCCCCAATGGCCACCTGTCACACAAATGTGTGGGTCCTTTTTTATTAGGTATGTCATTGTATATTGTTGAGTGTTGTGACTGTGGAAAAGTGCAAGAGACAATATCACAGTAATCAAAGGTAAAAGTAGCTGCATGTGTGTTTGAATAATTATACCAGAATGTGTAAACATGATTATCTGTGGTAATAGCAACTTGTTGGGCCTTTAATAGGCCTAGCAGCAGAAGAAGGCACAGGAAGCTCAAAGCTTAGCGGAATATGCTTCCTCTGGAGCAGGGACCTCCTTGCAGTGTGAAGCGTGTATCCAAGTGTTCTTCCCAGCCAATTTTACTGAGGTAGATGTAGTCAGTAGGACTTGGAATGGACCATCAAATCTTGGCTCAAGAGTGTGTTTTCTCAGGAATTTCTTGACCATAACCCAATCACCAAGGAGTAGCTTATGTGTACCTGTATCAGACTCTGGATCTGGAATAGAAGAAAACACCTGCACATGGATTTTGGTCAAGGCATGAGAGAGAGTGCAGTTATATAATCTACCATTGAATCCAACTGAATTTGAAGTTGCTGAGGAAAATAACAGCCTAGCCTTGGAGCTGAACCAAACAAAATCTCATATGGGGACAAGCTAAATCTCCCTCTTGGAGTGTACCTTACACTAAACAGTGCTATGGGAAGACTTTTTGGCCAGGGTAGGTTAGTTTATTGGGCCATCTTAAGCATTCTGGCTTTCAGAGTGCCATTCATGCGTTCTACCTTACCACTACTCTGTGGGTGATAATGTGTGTGGAATGCAAGGGTCACCCCAGTGCTGCCCAGATTTCCTTGGTCAGTAACGCAGTGAAAGATGTTCCCTGGTCACTCTCAATTACTTCAGGAACTCCATATCTGCAGATGATTTCGGTAAGTAAGCGCTTTGCTGTGGTCTTGGAGGTGAGATTAGCGACAGGAAAAGCTTCTGGCCATCCTGAAAACATGTCCACTATGAGTAGTGCATATTCATACCGGCCACTTTTTTTTGGCATTTGGATATGATCAATTTGGATCCTTTGGAAAGGGTACTGCGGTTTGGCCAAATGTTTTGGTGCTGCTTTAATTATTTTTCCTGGATTACATCTGGCGCAGATGGTACAGGATCTGCAAAATGTCAGGGTAGTGATTCCGGGTGCTTCAAAATATGTGTCAATCAAAGAGTTCATGAGGTGCTTAGACAAATGAGCTGGCCCATGGGCCCATTGAACAACAGCTGGGTACATATTCTTGGATAGACAGAATTTGAGGTTGATTGTGAACACTTCATTCTGAAGGGTTGCCCCTTTATCTTTCCAGCTTTGTCTTTCTTGAGGGGTGGCAGCTGCTTGTTGTTCTCTCAGGAACTTGAGATCGGTGGGTAGGGAAATAGGAGTCTCTTCAACGGACACTCTTCTGCCCACTTCCCGACACTTGCGCGCTGCATCCTTAGCAGCCCGGTCGGCTAAATGATTGCCATGTGCTTCTTCTGAATTCAAACTCCCGTGGGCCTTTACCTTCAGTATAGCCACCTCTTCGGGAAGCAGTAAGGCATCCATCAATTCTCTGATAGCTGCTCCATGTTTCACTGGCATACCTGTTGCTGTAAGGAAACCTCTTGTTTTCCAGATTAAACCAAAATCCTGTGCCACACCCAGGGCATATCTTGAGTCTGTGTATATTAACATGCTTCCCTTCAGACATTTTACATGCTACCGTGAGGGCTATTAGTTCAGCCTCTTGAGCAGACTTGGATGAGGGTAGTGAAGATGCTTGAAGTATTTGGTCTTCTGTGGTGACAGGTATGATATTGTCCCTGTGTGTCCTCAAATCTGGAGCCATCCATAAACAGGGTTAAGTCAGGATCTGGTAAAGCAGCCTCGTGCACTGTTGGGAGATGGGTTGTCTCCATTTTCATCTGTTCAAAACAATCATGAGGGGCATCCGGGTCCTGTTCTGTAGGAGGGGTGTCTTCACATATCTCTCTGTGGTATTGGGGGTAACCAACTGTTTTGCAATTTATGGTTCTTTTTGTGACCCCCTCCAATGTGAGTTGTTCTTGAATTGCAGTACTCCATGTTTTGGCCATTGGGCCAAGTTCTTTCCATGAGAGATCTGGAGATTTCGTGAAAGAGATATTGTGGTGGAATCTCGGTAAAAATAAATTTAGTAGGCCGTGATTACCACGTGGCATGTGTACGTGCATATACTGGTGTATCGGTCGGTTGGTTGCACGTGGCAAAGATACGATCAGTAGTGTACGGAGCATGTGCGAGAATGCCGGATGTAGTATTCCCCTCCTCCATTGTGCTGGGCAAGCCATGCGGTCAAACCGGAAGTTAGTTCTTGTTCGATTTATTGGGTAAGAGAATGTGTGGGTGGAGCTTATTATGGGAGGAGTTACATGCCTATATAAGGAGCCTACACTATTGTCCGGGGCTCAGATCTTGTTGTATTTTGGTGACATTAGTCCCTCTGAGTCCCGATCGGTGAACCGAATAAAGAATCTCTTCCTTCCTGAAGAAACCTGTGTCCATCTCTCTGTGCTTGGCTTCCGTCAGTTTCTCCGGTATCATTTGGTGCATTGGCCGGGAAGCTCATCGTTCAACGGTAGCTGAGAAGCAGAGGCGTGAGACGGTCTATCTTTGCCCACGTTCTCTACGGCTGCACCCCTGAACTTCTGCGTGGACCTCCCTTCGTCTCGGCGCCACTGGTCTGTTGTCCAGGAGATCATCGGCCTCTACGTAGTAAGTGCTGGGGTGTCCCCGTCGATGAGTGTGAACTCAGGTGTCATGCCTTAACTATGGTATCCTCTTACTTCCTGGTTCCACGGAGCCTAGCCACACCCCTTTATGACACGGTCTGCCTATTTAATCTGACTGCACCAGCTGATCGACGCTGGATTATTGAACTACGTTCCTTACTCACAACCCGGCTACAACTTCGTTGTGAAAGCCTCTGCTACCAGACCGGACTGAAAGACTCTGCAAAGTTCCCTTCACCTCTCCTCATCCACGACTAAAGATTAAACACTCTTCATACGCCTCTGAGGAGATCTCGGGAACCAGTGTTCTATATGCCGGAAGCTAAGTAAAACCAATGTGATAAGAGTTGCATCTAAAAGCTGTTATTACCTGTCTCCAAAAGTCCTTCGGTAAAAACAATCCCGTTACAGCTAACTTCAACTCATACTTCATATCAGTTATCTGCATCTGTCTTGCTTCAGTTAAAGTATGGAACAGCTATTGTAATTACTTATCACCTAAACCGTTAACTCTACTAAGAGACTCCTTATTGATTCAGTGTCTGCAATTTACTATCGTTTACTCCTTAAAGCTACAGTGCCTGTAATTGTGGACTTCAGTTATCATTTACTACTTAAAGCTACAGTGCCTGTAATTGTGGACTTCAGTTATCGTTTATTACTTAAAACTACAGTACCTGTAAATTGGAATTAAAGTCAATACCTTTTACTTTTTATAATAAATATTCAAACTATACGAAATCTGCAGTTGTGTTCCTTCATAACAAATGTTTAGACGTGACATCAGGTTTAGGAACGAGGAGGTAAGACGACCGCTGTTTTAGACGGCGGACCCACTAGGGGTATTGGATACCGATTGTGCGGTAGGCCCATAAGGGGTTATTTGTTTATGGAATCTGCCCCCTCCAGTGGAGGGAAGGAGCGAAGTCGCACCGCTCAATTAAACGCCCTGTAGTCAGCCCGTTTAATTTTGGTTTGGAGTCAGGCGGGGTTCTGGTGTAAATAGCCCTAGCCGGACACCGGTGTCTTGTCTAGACTAGCGTTCTAGGGTGTATATTTTGTTCGCTAGGTCGGAGGGACCGGGAGACTAAGCGGCGCCTGTGTAAATTCGGTTCGCTAGATCTCAACCTATCTTGGCTAAGTGGGAAGGCGTGTAAATTTGGAACCCACTAGATTTTTGATAGAGTAAATAGACTAAAATGGTGCTGTTGTAAATTCCGCCCTCTAGTTCGCTATATGTGGTGCTTGGGCAGTGTGGCTAACAAAAACGTATGTAGATAGTTTTAGGTAGTCCATCAAGGTACTGGCCAATAGATTAGTTGGGAATTGTATATGTGTTAAAGATTGTTGTAGTAGCGTGTATATCTTGTTAGATAGCGTGAGCTCTGCCATCTAGCGAGAGTGTGAATAGTGTGTAATTGTATTATAGCGCACGGTACCATAACCATGTATAATTACTGACACTGTAAATAAGTACTAATAATTGTCGTCTATGTTGCATGTTTTAACACCATAATCACTACTAATTGTACTGTGACTTTAACTTGTATTCTAACCTATGCTAACCGTACTATAACTACTGTTTGTAAAGACGATGTTACTGGGGTATGTTATAGACGGGTAATTTAGATATAAGGAATTATAGCGTGGGTGACCGTATAGTTTCGCCAAAGGGCACAGTATTAGCTACTTAGTGACTGGTGTAACAGCTGTGTGTGTACGGGAATTCCCTGAGTGTTTTGTCGTGTGTGTTTCGCTTAGTAACTGTACCACGTGGTGCTGTTGCCGAGGGAACGGGTGTGACCGTTGGTAGAGTGTTTGTATAGTTTCTGTTGGAGACGACACTCCATTGTTAAGTATGGGCGCGTCGGATTCGACGATTTTGGATCCCTTAGGATGTATGATTAAAAACTTTAAAAAGGGATATACAGTATGTGATTTTGGGGTAAAGAGGTCTCCAGCACGCCTGATTACATTGTGTAGTAGGGAATGGCCTACGTGGCAGTTTGGATCCTAATCTGGTACAGCGTGTACACGTGGCTGTATCAGGTAGGCCTGAACTTTACGGCCAGTTTCCATATATTGATTGTTGGAGGCAGGCCGTAATTGACTCACCAAAATGGATCCGAGTATGCCACGAGGAGCAATGTCGCCTCATGGTGGCCAGGACTCGCTTGTCCACTAAGGCCGTAATTACGCCCATTTTGGACACGCCTCCTGAGTCTGAGATCCCCATGCCGCCCCCTTACTCCTCCTCCACCGTAAGAGGAAGAGGAGGTGCTGTTGGAAACGCTCCTCCCCTTGCCCCGTTGTCCCCACCTACTCCCTCCTCTAGCTCAGAGTCCAGCCCCCTTGTTTCAAACCCTCCCCTTCCGGTACCTGCTTCCGTTAACTCCACATACCCAGATTTGGCGCCATATCTAGCTTCCGGTCAGGCTCTTCCTAGCCCGGCCCGGAATATTCTACTCACCAACCTTCCCCATAGTAAAGCTTCCCCATCCCCATGCCTTACTACCCCTTGACCGGAACCCCTAACGGACTCATCTCTACGAAGCCCCATACTAACCCGACAACTGACCGGTACCCTCCAACCCCGACATTATCAAATGCCTCTTCGATTGACTCCTGGCCCGACACACATTAACGATGACGGCCAGATACAATATGCTGATCCAGTCTACGTCTATGTCCCTTTCACAACCACCGATCTCTTTAATTGGAAGACCCATAACTCCTCTTACACTGAAAAGCCTCAAGCCATGACGGATTTGTTTACCTCAATGGTCCAGACACACAATCCCACTTGGGCTGATTGGCAGCAATTATTAATGACATTGTTTAATAACGAGGAAAGGACTAGGATAAATCAAGCGGCAATTAAAGCGCTGGAAGAAGAGGCCCGTACACAGAATCAGGCCAACCCAGCAGCATGGGCCGCAGCCCATTATCCAAATACCGATCCAAATTGGAATGTCAATGGCGCAGACATGGTCCATTTAAAAGCTTACAGAGACGCTATTATTGCTGGCATGAAAGCCGGAGGAAAGAAGGCGATTAATATGTCTAAGACGGCTGAGGTATTGCAGAAATGTGATGAATCGCCCAGTGTCTTTTATGACCGATTATTGGAGGCATACCGTTTGTATACCCCCTTTAATCCGGAGGCTCCTGAGAATTCCCGGATGGTCAACTCTGCCTTTGTCAGCCAAGCCTACGGAGATATAAAGCGCAAGCTACAGAAGTTAGAAGGGTTTGTAGGGATGTCTATAACCCAACTAATGGAGGTAGCGTATAAAGTATATATGAACAGGGAAACAGAGACAAAGAAAGAGGAAGAGCGCGAGTTGCGTAGAAAGGCAGATATGCTAGCGGTAGCGATCGCAGGCGTAGATAGAAGGGAAAAGGAGGTGTATAGGGGAGCAGATAAAGGCGAGAGTAAGTGGAATAGGGAACCCCTGAGTAGGAATCAATGTGCGTACTGTAGGGAAGAAGGGCATTGGAGAAGTGAGTGTCCAAAAAGGGAACAGTATGAGAGAGACAGACCTAGGGCAGGATATGGTAATTATAGAGGCAGAGCGAGAGGTAGAGGAGGTCCTGGAGGGAATAATGGTAGCAATAGAGGAAATGTTAGAGAAGATAGGTACTATCCAGTAGCGCAGAGATCCCGCGATAGAGAAGATAGGGACTTTGTAGGATTGGCTGACACGGTCATGGAGGACTATTGATACCGACCGGGCTCCATCCCCCTTGGCCGAGCGGAGCCTATGGTCAATGTATCAATAGGGGGAAAAAGGAGTGCGTTCATGATCGATACTGGTGGTGAACATTCGGTGGTGACTGACCTAGTTGCTCCTCCATCTGGAAGAACTATCACCGTAATAGGAGCAACTGGAAGGAGTGCTGCTAAACCGGTTCTTAAAAGTCGACTCTGTACATTGGGAGGCCACGTAGTCCTTTATGATGATAATACAAAGAATACAACCTGGTGGTCGGCTTCAAATGTCTCAGAACCACCTAACCCGTTTGCAAGTTATGCCAATTTAAAGGACGTGTGGTTTGATCTATCTATCACATCTAGTTGGAAAGCCCCAGCAAATTTGTACTGGATCTGTGGTAAGAAAGCCTATTTGGAGTTACCACAGGACTGGGAAGGGGCATGTGTGTTAGGTATGCTCAAACCATCCTTCTTATTGTTGCCTATTGAAACAGGAGAGACTTTGGGAGTTAAAGTATATGATGTGAATTATAGGAAGAAAAGGGGACCCCTAGAGATAGGTACCTGGGAAGATAATGAATGGCCTCCCCAGCGTATTATAGATTATTATGGGCCAGCCACTTGGGCAGAGGATGGTACTTTTGGATATAGAACCCCAATATATATTGTAACGGAATGCAGTATATTAGTCCACGATATCCGTTGGTATCTTCAGGAAATCCACAGTCAGAGTAGAAAGCAAGGCAATATCCCCAATCCTCCCAATAACCGGACGAAACACAGTTTGGGAGTCAACTAACTCGGTTTATTCACAAGCAGCGTATTTATGCAGTTCCCCATGCAAGGGGTTTCCATACAGATATTCCAGGGGATTTCTCCCAACATGCATTGTGACTTTCCCAACAGGCATCGCTGCACGAGAAGGATACTCCCACTAAAATGGACGATTAAGTGGATTATCCCCTCGTGCAGCAAAACCGACAATTGACATTAAAATACATAATTCCCGTAATATTCGGTACTTTAGAATAACCGAACGTTCGGTAGATAGCTGGGGTCGGGGCGCACACTTTGTGAGAATACCGCTCCGATCCCAGCTGAATTGACCGAACGCCGCACATAATACATTTAAACATCAAGGTGAGTTTAAAAGTACCGAATAAGTACGGGACACATAATGTACCGAACGCGGTACTCCCGAACGCTCTGGAAGTCCAGCGGTGTTCGGATCACTGAGTAGCCGTTTTCAGTTCCAGGCTCTCGACGACCGAACACCGCTGCAGAGACAAAGGATCCAAGATGGCCGACCGCCGCATGGTCGGTAGTGGATCGACGGCCACCTAGGAGAGCCCTTAATTACCGATTGCAACAATGTTGCAATCGGTTAATTGGTGCCACACGACCTGTGAATGTGTGGTCTACCTGGGGAGTCCACATTCGTACGGCGAATGGCCAGGATAGCCGTGTTTCGTCGTACGAATGCTTTGTATGCTGGCGGCATACGGCTGCCAGCATGCGAACGGTCACAGTACAATACACATACAGTCAACGGGACACGTTATACATTCAGCCTACGGACAACCTGCAATGAATATAGTTCAGAAGTGGCTAGGTTTGCCACAATGCTCCCCCAGAACCAAGCCGGCATACACAGTCTGATCCCAACGGATCGGCTTGGGGATGTCCGGGAGAGTACTCACAGATCACTTCTCGAGTTCAGTCTGTCTGGATAACCCGTCAGCGTTACCGTTTTGTTTTCCTGGCCGGTAATGGATAGTAAAGTCAAAGGGCTGCAGCGCCAAGCTCCAGCGCAGCAGCCTGGCATTGTCTCCAGACACACGGTTTAGCCACACTAACGGGTTGTGATCTGTGAGTAAGGAAAAAGGTTGTCCGTACAGATATGGCTGCAACTTTTTAAGGGCCCACACCACGGCCAGGCATTCTTTCTCGATGGCGGCGTAGCTCACTTCCCGGGGTAGTAGCTTGCGGCTTAGATAGGCTACGGGGTGTTCTCCGCCATCGGCTCCCACTTGGCTCAGTACTGCCCCCAATCCAAACATGGAAGCGTCTGTGTGAACAAGAAATCTTTTAGTTGGATCAGGAGCAGTTAACACAGGAGCATTAGTGAGAGCAGTCTTGAGTTGTTGGAATGCCTGCTCACACTCTGGGGCCCAGACAACCAGTCGGGGAAGGTTCTTTTTGGTCAGGTCCGTTAGGGGTTTGGCCAGGGTGCTATAGTCGGGGACAAACTTCCTGTAATAGCCTGCCGTCCCTAAGAACGCCAGCACCTGGGTCTTAGTCCTGGGGGTAGGCCACTTTGCTACGGCCTCAATCTTAGCTGGCTCAGGCCTCTGCTGCCCACATCCTACACGGTGGCCCAGATACTGTACCTCGGCCATACCTATGTGGCACTTGCTAGGTTTTAGGGTTAACCCAGCCTCCCCAATGCGATCTAGGATCGCCCCGATGTGGTGTAGGTGGTCTTCCCAGGTCTGGCTAAAGATGGCTATGTCATCTAGATAGGCACAGGCATACTCCTGAAAACCGTCCAGTAGCCTATCTACCATCCGCTGAAAGGTAGCCGGAGCGTTTTTCATCCCGAAAGGCATGACCTTGAATTGGTACAGGCCAAACGGGGTGACAAACGCCGACTTGGGGATGGCGTCATCGGCTAGAGGAATCTGCCAGTACCCCTTACACAAATCAATGGTAGTGAGGTACTGGCCCCGTGCCATCTTATCTAACAGCTCGTCTATCCGGGGCATCGGGTAGGCATCAGACACCGTTTTGTCATTTAGCCTCCGGTAATCGACACAGAATCGGGTGGTGCCATCCTTTTTAGGTACCAGGACTACCGGCGATGCCCAGGGGCTATCGGAGGGTTCGATAACCCCTAGCTGCAGCATTTCGTCTAGTTCGGCTTTCATATGGGTACGGACTGATTCCGGAACCCTATATGGAGCCTGGCGCATAGGTAGCTGTCCCGGGGTCTCTACTCGGTGGGTGGCTAACGGAGTGTACCCAGGTAAATTGGAGAAGGTAGTCCCTTTGGCTACAATCAGCGCCTGTACCTGGGCACGCTCCTGGGGGCTTAGCCGCTCCCCCAGCTGGACTCCCCGGGAAGGCTCTATCTGTTCCTCGGGTTCTAGTAGGTCAGGTAAGGGTAGGTTCTCCTGATCCTCTAAGGAGGAGGCACAGATTGCCGTCACATCCTCGATCCTCTCATGGTAGGGTTTGAGCATGTTCACGTGGAGCATGCGTCTCTTCCCTACCCCTGAGCAGGGGCCGATCACATAGGTAGTGTCGCATCGCTGCTCCACTACCTGGTATGGGCCTTGCCAGATGGCCTGCAGCTTATCGGTGCGGACGGGCTTTAAAATCAAGACCTTCTGTCCCACCTGAAAGCTGCGGTCCCTGGCTCCTCTATCGTACCAGCGTCGCTGGCGTTGCTGGGCCGCTTGGAGGTTGGTGTGTACAGCCTGAGTTAGCGCCTCCAGACGGTCCCTGAACTCCAGGACGTATGATATGATAGGGGTTTCGTTAGTGGGACTCTCCCCCTCCCAGTGTTCCCTAATCAAATTCAAGGGTCCCCGCACCCTCCTCCCAAATAGTAGCTCAAACGGGGAGAATCCTGTTGACTCCTGGGGAACCTCTCTATAAGCAAAGAGTAAGTGAGGCAGAAACCTCTCCCAGTCTTTGTGGGTCTCCCCGAACGTCCGAAGCATCTGCTTCAGCGTCCCGTTGAACCGCTCACATAGCCCATTGGACTGGGGGTGGTAGGCGGAATTAACTATTGGCTTAATGCCACACACCTTCCACAGATGTTGGGTAACTTCGGCCGTAAATTGGGTACCTCGGTCTGAGATGATCTCTTGGGGAAACCCTACTCGGGAAAAGACCTTCATTAAGGCTTCCGCTACGGTCTCAGCGTGGATATTAGAGAGAGCTACAGCTTCGGGGTACCTGGTGGCGTAGTCCACTATAGTTAGGATATATCTTTTGCCAGAGGGACTGGGTTTTGGCAAGGGCCCTACGATATCCACCGCTACTCGGCTGAAGGGTTCTGCAATGATGGGTAGGGGACATAGCCTGGCCTTGTGGCGATCCCCTCGTTTACCTACACGCTGGCAGACGTCGCAGGAGGTGCAATACTGGCGCACATCCTGAGAGATCCCGGGCCAGAAGAAGGCATGGGTCAAACGGTATCGGGTACGGGTCATCCCTAGGTGTCCTGACAAGGGAATGTCATGCGCAATTCTCAGCAGCTCCTGTCTATATTTCTGGGGTACCACTAGCTGTTTATTAGTTAAGGTGACAGACCCCCCCACATCTTTTGCCGTGACACGGTATAGCAACTCTTTCTCCCAGATGAACCGCTCCCCCTCTAGCCCTGCTTGGTCTGTTTGGGCCCGGTCCCTATATACTTGGAGGGTGGGATCGGTCTGGACTTCGGTCGCAAAAGTCGTCGGGGTATCCCAGGACATGGGGGTCAGTTGGGGAACAGGGTCTCTTACCTGAGCCTCAGAGTGTATCGGTGTAGCCGTGGTGCGAGCCTGTTGTCGGGTGGTTACGGGGTGTGCCTCCTGGTACGGAGCCTGGGGAATAAAAGCGGAAGTCATTTGGCCCAAGTCATTCCCCAGCACAACATCTGCAGGTAAATTCTGCATCAGCCCCACTTCCACAGTTCCCTCTCCCACACCCCAATCCAAATGAACCTTGGCAGTGGGTAGCCGGTATACTGCTCCCCCTGCCACCCGTACTGCCACTGAGCCGCCAGTGTGGGTTGCGCCTGGTACCAAATGTGGTGCAACCAAAGTTAGAGTGGCTCCTGAATCCCGGAGCCCTTGTACCTCCTTCCCCTCCAGGGTTACTAGCTGACGGTGATGTTGTCGGTTGTCGGTGGCCCGGACCGACATTACCTCATGCAGCACCCCTAGAGGCTCCTCAATTTGAGCACTCAGCAATTCTTGGGTGGCGGGGGCTACCTGGTAATGGTGCGCAGCAGCCCTGGGTGCCAAATTTTGTCGCACTTGATTCCAAGCTTGCCGGCTCCTGTTTTGGGTGCACTCTCGAGAAATGTGCCCCCACTGTTTGCAGGTGTGACACTGAATGTTAGCCCGGCCGTTGTATCGGGAGGGGGGTGGTGGAGTATTCAGTGCTGGCCGGTGCAGGGGTACGGTGGGGCTGGTAGGGGTAAAATTATTGGGTGTCCCTGTAATCCGAGGGAGAGTCTTATTTTGGGCACCGTGATGCCTCCTGGCATCAAAATGCTGATCCGCCAATTTAGCGGCTTCGGGTAGGGTGAGTGGTTTACGGTCCCTCACCCATTCTTGTGCTTCCGGGGACAAACCATTAAAAAACTGTTCCAGCAGCATTAACTGCCTCAACTCCTCCATGTTTGTAGCGTTGCTGGCCTGTATCCAGCCTAGTGAGGCTTGGTCCAGCTTGTGCGCCCATTCTGCATGTGAATCTTTCTCAGGCTTGCGCAAGCCCCGGAATTTCCGCCGGTACGCCTCTGGGGTAATAGCATACCTCTCTAAGATCGCCCTCTTTACCTTAGGGTAATCTTTGCTGTCCTCTCGGGGTACAGCACGGTAGGCTTCAGCTGCCCTACCCGATAATTTGCCTGCCAGCAGCGGCACCCATGTGGCGGGTTCCAGATCGTGCAAATCGCACAGCCGCTCAAAGTCCTGCAAATACCCATCGATTTCGTCCTTTTCTTCACAAAACGCTTTAAATGCGTGATGTGGGACTTTGGGCTTTACCTGTCCGTAGGTGGAGGCAGTAACAGACTCTGCCCTAGGCGGTGTTGCTGGTGTGCTGGTTGCCATCAGATAATCCTGTACATCCGATATCATCACGGTCATTATTTCCAGCGGTAGTGGTTGTGGTAGGAACGCCAACCTGGTCCGTAGCTCTTTTTGGAATGGGGTCTCTTCCATGGCTGGTGGGGGTGTAGCGCTGCGGGCTTGGTCTCCCTCCATCAGTTCTGCGATCAGCACAGCCTTAGATTTGTTGCTGGCTATCTTACCCCTGGCTTCCAATAGTTCTTTTAAAGTCTGTCGTTTCAGTATGGTATAATCAATCTCCATACGAATTGCCCTTGCTTTCCTTGTTCGGTAGTTCCAGTTTACACGAACGCTGCTTTTCGGCTGTAAGGTTCGGATCCCGTCGCTTGCCACCAATTGTAACGGAATGCAGTATATTAGTCCACGATATCCGTTGGTATCTTCAGGAAATCCACAGTCAGAGTAGAAAGCAAGGCAATATCCCCAATCCTCCCAATAACCGGACGAAACACAGTTTGGGAGTCAACTAACTCGGTTTATTCACAAGCAGCGTATTTATGCAGTTCCCCATGCAAGGGGTTTCCATACAGATATTCCAGGGGATTTCTCCCAACATGCATTGTGACTTTCCCAACAGGCATCGCTGCACGAGAAGGATACTCCCACTAAAATGGACGATTAAGTGGATTATCCCCTCGTGCAGCAAAACCGACAATTGACATTAAAATACATAATTCCCGTAATATTCGGTACTTTAGAATAACCGAACGTTCGGTAGATAGCTGGGGTCGGGGCGCACACTTTGTGAGAATACCGCTCCGATCCCAGCTGAATTGACCGAACGCCGCACATAATACATTTAAACATCAAGGTGAGTTTAAAAGTACCGAATAAGTACGGGACACATAATGTACCGAACGCGGTACTCCCAAACGCTCTGGAAGTCCAGCGGTGTTCGGATCACTGAGTAGCCGTTTTCAGTTCCAGGCTCTCGACGACCGAACACCGCTGCAGAGACAAAGGATCCAAGATGGCCGACCGCCGCATGGTCGGTAGTGGATCGACGGCCACCTAGGAGAGCCCTTAATTACCGATTGCAACAATGTTGCAATCGGTTAATTGGTGCCACACGACCTGTGAATGTGTGGTCTACCTGGGGAGTCCACATTCGTACGGCGAATGGCCAGGATAGCCGTGTTTCGTCGTACGAATGCTTTGTATGCTGGCGGCATACGGCTGCCAGCATGCGAACGGTCACAGTACAATACACATACAGTCAACGGGACACGTTATACATTCAGCCTACGGACAACCTGCAATGAATATAGTTCAGAAGTGGCTAGGTTTGCCACATATATGCTCAACCGCATTATAAGGTTACAGGCGGTGGTTGAGATACTTACCAATGAGACATCGCAAGCGCTCAATCTCCTAGCGAAGCATAATACTAGGATGAGGACAGCCGTTTACCAGCATAGATTAGCTTTGGATTACCTATTGGCAGTAGAGGGAGGTGTATGTGGGAAGTTTAACCTAAGCAATTGCTGTCTTCAAATAGATGATGAAGGGCAAGCAATAGCTGAGCTTACTAGCCATATGGTTAAACTAGCGCATGTGCCTACTCAGGTATGGAAAGGGTATAATCCAAGTAGTTGGTTTGGTAATTGGTATGAGCAGTTTGGAGGACTTAAGGCATTGGTAGGGGGAGTCATGCTAATTTTGATGCTGTGTCTTCTCCTACCATGTCTTGTTCCTTTGGTAGTTAGGTCTGTGCAGAGCATCATAGAAAAAAATGTCCAAAACGCGTTTCGCCTTGTTAAACAACCAACTGAGGAAGCCTTTTAACAAGGCGAAACGCGTTTTGGACATTTGACATTTGACTATTTAGTCTATCCAGGTACTTATCTGGCACAGATTTATTTATTTATTTTACACTCTTTGATTTTTAAAGTAATAAAGCACTTTATTGGATTCACTACCCTGGACCTGGTGTATCTATTATTTGAAACCGGCCAAAAAAGTGAAAGAAAGAACCCAAAGCACTTGGAAGGAGGAACTACAGCACTTTAAAGGAAAACACCTTACACAGAAGGGGTTTGGACAACCTTGAATGGTCCAGAGGCGCATACCACCTGAGTCATATGACTCCAGGCTTGTGAGTGATACCATTACATTTTTATATCAAAAAAATTTTCATGTACTGTGTTACACTATTTTGCTGCATTATTTTGTTTTTCAGAATATTTGCTGCATTGAGCTCCACCTTTTTATGTATGTATGCTAAGGTTAAGTGATGCCTCCGTAATTGTGAAAATATCAGAGGCATCAAAGGGGGGAATGTGGTGGAATCTCTGTAAAAATAAATTTAGTAGGCCGAGATTACCACGTGGCATGTGTACGTGCATATACTGGTGTATCGGTCGGTTGGTTGCACGTGGCAAAGATACGATCAGTAGTGTACGGAGCATGTGCGAGAATGCCGGATGTAGTATTCCCCTCCTCCATTGTGCTGGGCAAGCCATGCGGTCAAACCGGAAGTTAGTTCTTGTTCGATTGATTGGGTAAGAGAATGTGTGGGTGGAGCTTATTATGGGAGGAGTTACATGCCTATGTAAGGAGCCTACACTATTGTTCGGGGCTCAGATCTTGTTGTATTTTGGTGACATTAGTCCCTCTGAGTCCCGATCGGTGAACCGAATAAAGAATCTCTTCCTTCCTGAAGAAACCTGTGTCCATCTCTCTGTGCTTGGCTTCCGTCAGTTTCTCCGGTATCAATATGAGGAACAGCCACCTCCCAATGGTGGTATAAATGTGATACCTCCATGGGCAGGTAGACCAAGATGACAATATTTCCTTTGGAGTCACGAAACAGGTCTGTCAGGGTGATATGTATTTCCACTAGGCTGAATAATTCTTCTTCATAGTCTGGGTCAGGACCTGGAGTGTTACTGAACCACAGGGTGCAATGCAAGTAGTCCTCAGGCTGTGCATCATGTGGGACTGTGGGCTTTTCCACCTGAAGTTCAATATGAACATCAGGATTTATGTCCAGACTGTACCAGTATTGTGGCACTCCCCCCTTGGGAAGTGGCAGAAGAGTGGCCAGATTCAGAGAGTAACATCTTTGCAGAGTGACATTATCAGGTAAGAGGAGAGAGGCCTGGAGACGTGGATGTCTTTGTGATGAGAGATGTTTTGGCTGGACTTGATTCAGGATAACTGTGTCAGGGTACTCACCTGTTAGACAGACAGCCAGACGTGGCCGCTCCTGGAGTTCCCAACAGGGGACTCGAACCGGGGAACTTATCAGTCCTAGTCCTGATTTCTACCTCTGAGCCACAGCAGCTTTACACAGAGACTACTGAGTTCGGTCCTGTTCATCCTGGCATGGCTTATACACCGGGGGCTGCACCTTGACTTGGCTGTGTCTCACCTGACTCTCATCGGTCATCAGCAGGGTATTTAAACCCAGCCTCTTCCTGTGCTCAGTGTCAAGTCTTTGATCTAGTGTTCCTGTGTCGTACCAGTGTTCCAGTTTATCTGCTTCGTATATTTGACCTCGGCTTGTGACTACGTTTATTCTGACCTCTGGCATCCCTTGACTTCGGCTACTCCTCGTTGTTCCTGACCTCTGGCATCCTTTGACCTCGGCTATCCCTCGACTATCCCGCTGGTTCTGTCCTTGCCTGTCCTGCGTATTTGGTACTGCATCCTGCACAGCCCCCGTGCACAGACCGACAGACCAGGTGAATTCTTACCTGACCACCTCGGCCTGTGGCTATCTGCAAGGGTGAGCAACATATCTGCGCTACAGACTCCCAACTCAGGTAAGACCCTGACAAACTGTTATATCATGAGGAGCAAGGACAGTTCGTTTTTGTCCAAGAGGGCACTGGCAGCAAATACAGCACGCAAACAGGAAGGCCCTCCTCTGGCCACTGGATCCAGCATGCATGAAAAGTAACCAATAGGGCGCTGACAAGGACCATGTGACTGCGTAAGTCCTGATTTCTACCTCTGAGCCACAGCAGCTTTACACAGAGACTACTGAGTTCGGTCCTGTTCATCCTGGCATGGCTTATACACCGGGGGCTGCACCTTGACTTGGCTGTGTCTCACCTGACTCTCATCGGTCATCAGCAGGGTATTTAAACCCAGCCTCTTCCTGTGCTCAGTGTCAAGTCTTTGATCTAGTGTTCCTGTGTCGTACCAGTGTTCCAGTTTATCTGCTTCGTATATTTGACCTCGGCTTGTGACTACGTTTATTCTGACCTCTGGCATCCCTTGACTTCGGCTACTCCTCGTTGTTCCTGACCTCTGGCATCCTTTGACCTCGGCTATCCCTCGACTATCCCGCTGGTTCTGTCCTTGCCTGTCCTGCGTATTTGGTACTGCATCCTGCACAGCCCCCGTGCACAGACCGACAGACCAGGTGAATTCTTACCTGACCACCTCGGCCTGTGGCTATCTGCAAGGGTGAGCAACATATCTGCGCTACAGACTCCCAACTCAGGTAAGACCCTGACAAACTGTTATATCATGAGGAGCAAGGACAGTTCGTTTTTGTCCAAGAGGGCACTGGCAGCAAATACAGCACGCAAACAGGAAGGCCCTCCTCTGGCCACTGGATCCAGCATGCATGAAAAGTAACCAATAGGGCGCTGACAAGGACCATGTGACTGCGTAAGGACCCCTGAAGCATGGCCCATCTTCTCAGAGACAAAAAGTTTGAATGGCTTCTGATAATTAGGGAGACCCAAAGCTTTGGAGGGGCGTAGAAACATTTACGAGCTGTTGGAGACAATGAAAATGGTTCAGTTTTCAAGGCATCATAGAGGGGCTGCATGGGAATCCAGGATCTGCAGTACATGATGAGGCCTAAGAAAGCATGAAGAGCCTGATGTGCAGATGGGAGATAAAAGCCTGTAATGGCGAGTACTCTTTCTCTTGTTAGGTGACGGGTGCCATGGGAACGACAATGTTCCAAGAAGACCACAGAGGGCTGGCACCACTGAAGTTTCTTCCTGTAGGCCTTGCATCATTCTTTAGTGAGGAAACTGAGGAGATCTTATGACTTTCGTTCAGCAGCTGTGAAGTCATCCGCACAGAGGAGTAAAATATTCCACATATTGGATGAGAACCACGTCTGGATGAGATTTTTGCCATGGTTCTAGTACGGTAGACATAGCTTTTGCAAACTGTGTTGGTGAATTTTGTGCACCCTGAGGCATGACAGTCCAAGTATACTGTTGGCAATCATTTGTAAAAGCAAACAGATATTGTCAGGAAGGATCCAGAGGCATGCTGAAAAAGGCATTTGCAAGATCAACCACAATGAAGAATTTGGCTGTTGGAGGGACTTGTGACAACAGCGTGTGTGGATTAGGGACAACGGTTGTATCTCTGTAAGTGACATAATTAACAGCGCGGAGGACCTGGACCATGCGGTATTGGTCAGGCTGACCCTTTGCAGTCTTCTTCTTCACTGGAAACAGAGGGGTGTTACATGTGGATACACACTTTACCAGAGCACCTTTTGCAAACAGACTTTCAACTTGTTTGGAGATGGCAAGGGCTTGTGCAGGTTTCAATGGGTACTGCGGCCTCCATGGTGGGTTTGCTCCCTTCATTAGTGTGACAACCACAGGCGTCCAATGTCATATGGGCCTTAGACCAAAGTTTGGTTGGGACTCTATCCAGGGCACTGGGGGCATCTGTGACCCTTACCTCTTAGGGGGGAGATGTCATGTGTAAAGGCAGAGAGCAGAGGACAGAAGTATCATTGCAGAGGACAGAAGTATCATTGCGAGAAAGAGGGGTTAATAACTGAACCTGGCCATCAGCTGTGAAGGAGATAGAAGCTTGTAGACGGGACAGAACATCAGCACCCAATAGGTTAATGGGACAAGTAGAAGAAACAACAAAACATGAGAGAATGTCTGAACCCACTCGTAAGAGCTTGTTATTTCGAGGAGTGCCATCAACACCTACGCAAAAGACATCAGTGTCAGACAGGTAAGAAGAGTCAGGCAGGTCTTGTTCTCTGAGAACACTGCGGGCTGCGCCTGTGTCAACTAAAAAAGTAGTAGGATGACCTTCTATGGGAAGGACTACTGTAGCAAGAGGCCCCCCTTTGTCCCCTGTAGACACTGCCATGACAGGGGTGATAGACACAGGTTTTCCAGTTACCTATTGTAAGAGATCTGAATGAGACTGGTCAAGGCCAGTGTAGTGATGTGTGGGTGCGGTAGAATGACTGGCCTGTTGGGTTTGGCATGTAGGGCAATGTTGGCTGTGTGCAGGACGGTCATCTTGTTGATAATCATCTGTACCATAATTAACAGTGGAATGGTGAGCTGCAGGGTGGAGGGTGATCATCAGCTGGAGGTGGCTGATATGTAGCTTGGGGATATTCCTGAGGAGGGTAGTACGGAGTATATGTTTGAGGATGCACCTGTGGGGGATTACCAGGCTGAAGGTAGCCATGTGTAACTGCAGGCACGTTGGGATACATAGGATAGCCAAGCACGGGATTTGGTGGTCTGGTGATTGGCTGTTGTTGTCTAGGCACCCTGGAGTGTGGACAATCCTTCCTGAAATGACCTGGTTGATTACAGTTAAAGCAGGTCCTGGTCTGAGGCCTATAAGTGTGTGACATGGGCTGCCCCTGTGTATCTGGCACGGGGTATCCTGCAGGAGCTGTTTTCTTTGGGGGTGGCTGGGGTGCAGATTCAAGGCCTTTAGCAACCAGGAGGAGAGTGTCCAAAGGAATAATCCTATACTCAGGGTGGGAAAGTACTAAACATTTCATGATGGCTTCCTTAAGGCCTACAACAAAGGCAGCGGATAACATCTGGGTATGTGCCTTGTTGTATACACTGAACCCTAGATCAGAGAAAGTTTGAGTCAACCGTGAATGGTATTTCTCTACAGACTCAAGTTTGTCTTGTATAATGTCATTTATACAGGTGACTTGGTCAGCTAATTTATCCTGATCCCAGGCTCGAAGCTGTTCACAGAAAGTGATACCTGACTGGAAGTCCATATCAGGAGTGAGGAGAGAATCATTAAAACTCCTTTCCATAATGGGCCAATACGCATCCCTAGCTTTGATTTCACAAATACTAAACAATTCACGCCAGGCAGCAGAGTATGTCTTGCGAATCTGGGCTACCCTCCGAAAGAAGGGCATGGGCTGCTTCTCTGGGTCTGGGAGAGAGGTTACCAGCAATAGCCTGGGGAGTAACTAATTGGGAGGTAGAGGGATGAAAGCCTGACGCTGCAGGAGAAACGCCTGCAGCGTGGGGCTGCCCCGATACAATGGATTTATTCGAACCAATTATCATGATAGGGTAACTGGGGGCCGCCATGAAGGATGCGGGGACAGGGACTGGATTGGGTGAGTGACCAGAAGGGGAGATGGCAGGAAGGATGCTGGGAGGGGAAGTGATGACCATAACAGGAGCCGGGAATGATGGGGTCGGAATAGACTGAGGGGAATAAACAGGGAGGGCGGAAATGAGCGATGAAAGTTAGGGGGAGGGAGGGACTACAGGGTTAGAGAAGGGAAGGGAAGACTGAGGCTGGGACAGGAGGAGTGACGGGGAGGGAAGAGGAAGGTGCGGGAGCGGAGGGAATGACACAGGGAGGTGGGAGGATTGTGTTGGGTGCCATCATAGGGCGGTGGCTGGGGAACATCGAGAGATGAATCGACATTGCAAACATTTCTATGATATACATAAATCAGTTGTCCTCCTCTAACCAACCTTCCCGCTTGAGTCCTCTTGCTACCCGATACCAAGCCTCCACAGCTTTCGTTAACCCATTATCCAATAACAAGCCCTCCTTATCAATCAACAGTTTCCTCCAAAATTCTGGTTGTAATCTACCACTTGGAGACATTTGAAAGCCACAAATCTTGGCAATCTTCTTTATTTTTAACATAGCCTCTTCTCCTGCTCTCTCCTTAACAATGTCACAAGCTAAATAGCCTTTGGAAGGTCTGGCATGTTCTTGTCACATTTTTACCAAAGAAGGCTTCCCACGTAAGAGGAACAGCGAGAGAGAGAGGAAAAAGAAAGAATGTCTACAGTGCTCGACTGCCACGAGGAATAAATCTTCGTGTGTCTTCCCTAAACATATACTAGTCACGGGATCCGCCCACCCGAGATGGTGGTCACGGATATGAGCGGGCGAGCATGGGTGACTAACACAGCTCTGGGCTCTGGGCAAAAAGTACAGAAGAGGTAGAGAAAAAAGGAAAAGTGGAGAGACTAATCAAAAGACATTTACAAGAGTCACAGATGTAAAGATGTACACATAATCCGGAATCAAGGATGAGCCACACAACAGACACACACATAACCAGGATACCCACAATATAACTACAGCTGAATAAAAACCATAATATAATAAAGAACAATATAACAACAAGCATAATAACAACTAAAAAGTAAATAAAACCCTGATCCACTCTGAACAGTACACCAAAAAATTTCCAGCCCCCTCCGGGCGGACTAAATTCCCAGCCTTTCTCTAGGCGGCTCCCAACCCTTCTTTGGGTGAACAATATTCACTGCCTTTCACTAGGCGGCTCCCAGCCCTTCTACGGGCGGACTATATTTCCTACCTCTCACTAGGCGGTTCCCAGCCCTTCTCTGGGCGGATGCGTTCCCTGCCCGCTAGGCAGTCTAGCTATAATGTAATAAAAACACACACCAGCTGTCTCACATGCATAAATGAGGCAGATAGACAATCAACAGATTTGTTTAACCCCTTAAGGACACATGACATGTGTGACATGTCACGATTCCCTTTTATTCCAGAAGTTTGTTAAAGAGGCACCGTATAAGAAGTTACCTGTCTTGTAGCCTTCTGGAAGCCGGAATTAGACACGGAGGCAGACCAACACAAAACAGAAGAATACAGGCAAACTACCATATTTAGGAGGTGATCAGGCTCCGGTTGTCCCACTTTCCTGGGGTCCGCTCCGGTCCCGTTTTTCAGCCGTCCGATTCGGCAAAAAACGGTGTCCCACGTTGGGCGCCAAGTTGTTGTGGAATCAAATAATTGATAATCTTGCATATCTTCCCCCGGCCAAATTAAAGTATGCGTGCATGCTCCTGAAGTAATTCACACCAGACACAAGTTTCAGGTTAATGAAAGACTTGAGGAAAAGTTTATTTCAGGGGGACGGCATGCCCCTTATAAAGCAGAATTACATCATATGCATTGTCAGAGATAACAGAGAATAATACATCAATAATTGGTTAGGTGTTAAGTGGTTCATTTATTGCTCTTCCTACCAGGTGTGATGTCACTGGCATCATGGAGGTCTCCCCCAGATTCCAGCGGCATCTTGTTAATGATGGTGTTAGTTGATGACATGGGGAAACTCCCTAGCGACCATTTTAAGTAATGTATGTACAATATTGAATAATGCTGATTATGGTTATGCTGCGTAAATAGGGATTTTACTAACATTAATTGGGTTAATATTTTTGTCCACAACACTAATCATAGCGTGTCAGCATTTTTTTAGAACACCATGACAAAAATCCAGATTCTCTTTTGTTTTTTGGTGTCTTAGTTTTGGGCCATTGGAGGGGCAATAGTGGCCCTTTAAGCCTTAATAGAAATGGATCTTTGATCTGGACACTATGGTCCCTAATGGGCTCAATATTGATTGGGAATCTGTAGCACTAATTTAATTAACCAATTCACCATTAGTGATTCTTATTCAATATAATTAAGGGCATAATTAAGATTTTTTTTATCATAATTTTTAATAAATATATATATATACACACACACTAGATATATATCTTTACTCTCATGTAAAAAAGATTACCTTCCTTTCTATGTCTCTGATAAGATTGAGTATGTTGTTGTATTAATGTTAATTATAAGAGTGAAGTACATTATTAACACTGGTTTATCTGTCATTTTATTTAATATGTGTTTCATGAACAAGTTTCACACACAGGACTTTCGATTGTTCAATATGACAATCCCACGAACATTCATCCAATATTCAATGTGAGAGACCAGAAGCATACCCAACCGGAAACACTAGGTAGAACGCAAGAACTCTGTACCGGAAATACAGCTTGGAATGCATGCCCATCGGAGTTCCGGGATCGCGGCATGCCGGTCAGACGCCGGGAATTGGCGCGAAATTTAACTTCCTGTTATGTGTATATAAATGTGAGATCATGTACTATTTTATTGTCATACACTTGAAAAAGACGTCTATCGTCGAAAAGCATTGTTTTATCTTTTAAATAAAGTATATTGTCTTTTACCATCTGTACCCTGGAGATATCTTTACCGGTCCGTGTGGTAGCTGTATGACTTGGATACACCCTATTTACATATCAACAAAGCCAGAGCCTGCTATAAGTGGCTCTGGTAAATGTGAGTAGGACAAAGCAGATCTTTCTATGGATATACTGTAAAATCATATTTCACTATGCGAGTATCTTGCTTTTTGTCTCCTGTATAGATCTGTAATCTCTATATCTTATTGGAAGCTTAAGTATTTTATTGCTTATCATATTATTACACTTCCCACTTTGGTTTTTTTTACACTATATTTATGTATGTTATGCCATATTAGGTGATCAGTGGCACTGGGAACTTGTGCACTTTCTTAATCTAGCGCCAATCACACCTCATTTCTGTGTTTTTGTATAACATCAGGGACCCGTCCCTGGAGTCCCGGTGCAAATCCCCCCGCAAGGGAAGCGTCCCTCTTTGGGAAAACCGAACACTCCCCCTGGTGGTCACCCAGGGGAAGGCTCCCCCTGGTGGTCACCCAGGGGAGCGCTCATTAATTACTTCCCTTGCAGTTTCACACCTATGTTGCAAGTGTGAACGTTCTGATTAATTGGTGGGAACGTTCTAATGGGGCACCGGGGTGGTCTTCGTTCGGAAGTCGCACGGGCTCTGAGCGCCCCCGCGCGGTCAAAAGGCAGATCACACAGTTAAAATAAAACTACATGGGATACACACATTTTATAATGGGGATTCTACGAATATAGAAGAGGGCAATTCACGGACAGCCAGGGGTCTCGCCACAGAACCAAATGTCGTCCTAACATGAATGAACAAACTGTTCTCATTCTGTTAGGGCGAAATTCTGTAGTTTCGCTGGCGTCCTATTTAAATGACAGGACGTTCGGGAATACTGAGTGCAGGCATCATGAGGTCACGGAAAAAAGGGCGAGTATTATGGGAAAATTTCTTTGACCCACAGGAAGTTGGTCAGTGCGGGTCAAGCGTAGGAAAAATACATAAGACAAAGTAGTCCCTACTATGTCTTATGTTTTAATGAACTGAATTTAACTAGATTTAATTGAAAAAAAAAAGATCCTGAGAGAAGAGGAAGCAATTAGGGAAAGGTACATTCCGCATGACAATGCCGCTTTAAGTACTTCCCCCTGGCCATAAGATCCAGCAGCATTATGTTTCCGGTAGTCGATACAGAACCAAGTCATACCGTCTTGCTTAGGTACCAGCACTACCAAAAAAGCCCAGGGGCTCTGAGACGGCTCTATGACCCCTATCTTTAATGTGTCTTGAATCTACTTCAGCATGTTCTCCTTAACTGCTTCAGGGATACGGTAAGGCTGCTGCCATAGTGGGGTTTCTCCCTGGGTCTCTACTCGGTGGACTGCAGCATGGGTGTACCCGGGTAGGACAGAGAACTTTTTTTACTTTATCCCTGGAGCAGCTGGGTGGCCTTAGTTTTTCCCCCAGGCTGACCTGCTCTACGCTACCTAGAGACTGGGTGAGCAGGTCAGGTAAGGGAAGGTTCTCGCTATCCTCGAAAGAGGGGGTGCATACAGCGGCCATGTCCTCTCGAAGTAGGGTTTTAACATGTTAACATGAAAGGATGGTCATATTCTTTCATCTAAACATTCCCAACAATGTTGGTAGTGTCGCTTATGCACTCCACTACTCGGAAGGGTCCCTGCCAGGCAGCCTGAAGCTTGTCCTTTGTAGCCAGCTTCAGAGCGAACACCTTCTGTCCTATTTCTGTAGGAGGTCATGGGGTCCCCGTACTTTTCTCCCGTATAGGAGTTCAAAGGGGGAGAACCCTGTGGACTCCTGGGGCACTTCGCTGTAGGCAAACAGGAGGTGGGGAAGGAACCTTTCCCAGTACCGACAGGAGGCTGTGAACGTTTTAAGCATCTGTTTCAGCGTGCCATTAAAATGTTCAGAGTCCATTCATCTGGGGTGATACGAAGAACTAAACAGAGGTTTTACTCTGCAACTCTGACACAATTGCTGGGTGACTGTTGTCATAATCTGGGTCCCTTGGTCAAACATAATCTCCAGAGGAAATCCTACTCGGGTGAAGATTTTAACCAATGCCTCAGCTACTGTTTCAGCCTCTACATTAGGGAGAGCTACTGCCTCTAGTTACTGCGTAGCGTAGTCTACTACGGTAAGGATATATTTCTTGCCCAAGGTGTTGGGTTTACTGAGGGGGCCTATCAAGTTCACCGCTACTCGGTGGAAGTGTTTCCTCAATTATGGGCAATGGGCCTTCAGGTGGTCACCCCTCTTCCCTATCTTTTGGCAGACATCACAGGACCTGCAGCAATTCCTCAGATCTAGAGTGATCCCGGTCCAAAGGAAAGTCTGGGTTAACTGGTCATTTGTTTTCCGGATACCCAGATGTCCTGCTGGGGGAAGTCATACAAACACACACCAGTTCGGTACTTGCAGGCCACTACTAGCTGTCAGCTGCGCTGCTCTTTTCCCCCTGTAACTCAGTATAACATCCCCCTTTTCTCACTCAAACCTTTTCTGTTCTATATCTCCTTGGGGGGACTCTGCCTGTTTTCTATACATATAATGTAGGATCTGCCCTTTGCTCGCTTTCAAAACCTTGATGGGAACCCTAGTAGGGAGTGGGATTCTCTGCTAGGGTTGGGACATAGGGGCCTACCTGAGGGTCCTCTGAGTGCATCGGGTCTCCCCTGCGATCTTGCAGTCTCGTGGCCACGGGTAGAGTTTCCTCTGGGCATGGTGTGGTGAACTGTGACGTCAGGAAGCCCAGATCGTTCCTCAACAGTACTTCCGTGAGGAGGTCTCGCGTAATGCCGACCTCCAGGTGTTTGGCCCCCGATCCCAATTTATGATGAACTCGGGATGTTGGGCCTCCTGCCACCCTCACTGCTATGGTTTGGCCGGTCCGGGCTTGTGGACTGACCTTGTGCGGTTGCACCAGGGTTAATGTTGCACCAGTGTCTCTTCGTCCACTTGCCTCTTGCCCGTCTATGGTTACCCACTTCCGTTGGTGTTCCCAGTTGTCACCTGAAGTTTGGACAGGATTTACTTCATGTAGGACCCTCCACTGTTCCTCTGGGTAGTTTTGTGTTGGGTGAAACTCTTGCTGGTAGACGTGGTTCTGCAGCCCGAGCTGGCTGAGATGATGTGTGTTCCAAGCTCCCTCTGCTATGGTTTGGGCAATTGGTTTTTAAAATACCTGTGTTGGCTGCACCCATGGTTACAGTGTACCGGGCCAATAAAATGTATTTTACCTGTGTTGCAAACTTGGATTATATTGACTATTTTATGATACTATGGCTTCGGTACTTGAATGCTGCACCCTCTCCTGAATGGATTATATATACCCCGGTTCGTCAAACGAACAACTGACCACCCGGCTCCTGGCGTGTGCCGCCACTTAACCCCGGTCACCTCTCCAACGGTCGACCACCTGGCTGAGAGCGTGTGCCACCAATTGATCACCTAGGGAGTTGCGGCTTGCGGTTAACTGCAGGCTAATTTACGGCCCCAGTATATATCCGTTCGTTCCTTATCTACCGATGGTTAAACTACCGAAAGAGGCACGAACGGAGACCACCTTCAATCTGGCGTGTGGCATCAATTAGAATGTAAAACGTTGCGGTTAACCGCAGACTAAGTGCCCCTTCACGGAGGGCTAACTTCGTATACCGAACAGCGACCACATCCAGCCAGAGAGCGGGGATTCGGGCACAACTCTGGCCGTTATTAGTTCCACGAGTTGACGCCGAGGTCCCGCTGCCTATTGTTGCACCTAAAAACATGGCTGCCATTTTCAGCCTGCGACCCAAATACGCGAACAGACTTTCTTTCGACGGAATACAGCAACGGGTTCGTGAGTTTGAGTCACTATTCGGTGGATTAGTGCACACGGACTGGAGCTATAAAATGAGTGGTGAAAGTACCGAAGTATCTATGAAACTGTTAGTTATGTATTTTTAATGTGTTTTCTGTGTGTAAAATAAACGTGGGTTTTGGGCGCTTGGAAATAATTGTATTACTGTAACCGTTGGATTCATTATCTCCAAGCTGGGCGGTATCAAATTCAAATGATACATTGTATTCTCATTGGTTGATGCCTTGTGTTATCCCTGTATTCCAACAGGTCCAGAGGGGGCTGTCCCTGGACCTGAGATTTTGCATAAATACCGATCCCTGTGTGCCATTAAAATCAGTTCCTGTTTGACATTCAAATCGCAGCCTCGACTCGTTTTGTGGAGAAAGAGTATCCTAGCTGTAAAATAGCTAGTGGGATTGTTCTACACTTACAGGATCCTTCTGGATATCGAGACAAAGCGGCTTCTCTCTCTCTCTAAACTGGGATCCAGACTTTCCAAGCGGTCCATCTTCCAGCTAGCCTGAGAGTAACCGTAACAACCTGCTCATAGTTGTGTATGTCTGAGTTGGTACTTCCCATAAGCCTTCAGCTGCTCTTCTTGATAATTTGCTGCTCAGGATGGCTGCCCAATTCTTTGTCCAGGTCCTCCAGAGCACACAGTTTTTCAAAATCCTGCAAATAGGTGTCAATTTTTATCTCCCCACCTGTAAAGTTTTTAAATGCAGCATAGTTCACTTTATTTCACTGTCCTCCATTAATGGATCCTGGAAGTGATGTTGTGTCTTGTTGCAGTATGCCAGCTCTGGTCTGCCTTGCTGCTGCTTGCTCCATGATCTCTACGATCAGCTCCTGCGGGGAATTTGGTCCCAGTATACTGAGCCACCATCTCACATCCATCTGGAACTCTGCCTCTTCCCTGTTTACTGTCGCTGCATTACTGGTTTGGTCACCCTTCATCAGTTCAGCTATGATCGCTGATTTCTTTTTGTTACTTGCCGAATGACCCCGTGTTTCCAGTAGGTCTTTCAGCATTGTTCGCTTGAGGCTTTGGTACTGCTGGGCCATTCACTGCTGTTCCTTGTTCGGGAAGTCCTTTTAGGAGTTAGATCCCGCCACTTGCTTCCAATTCTAACGAACCCCCATGTACTTCGTACAGTACATCCGTTTGCACACTCCCAAATTGCTAGAGGGTTAAGTGATTATAGCCCATTCGCATAGTACGCTAATTAGTACTCTCCTGAAATCCAAGCAGGTCGTGGAAAATAAATAAAAAAAATTAAACCACTTTGTCATTCGCATACCCAAACATCAGTCGAGACTTGAAGGGATGAAGGGTACAACTGGTCAGATGGCCCACTTTATACACAGACCCCCAGCATGGGGTCTCCAGCAAAAGTATAGTAAAACACGCCCAGGCGTCTCTGTGTTAGAGATAATTGAGTGTACTTTGCTTTAACTAATTATCTCCCAGGCACTAGAGGTACAATTTATAAAACATAAAAGACCCCAAAACATACATAATATTAATAGGGACCCCCACAAATCCTATATCACTTGATGGCCTAGACCTGAGTGCCCAAAGTGTCCAAATAGCACTCCGATCCCAGAAATACAGCCGAATCGCCAACGGGGTAAAGCTTTGACCAACCGCACTTGTCGTATGCCTGTCAGGATATTTATATCGGCAGACATTTTGTGCTATGATAGAAATTAAAATTTATATTGTCAGAATAACTCTGAACAGAGCAGATTCCATTTTGGATTTCAAGCTAACAAAGACACAAATTTCTATCCTCTTTGTAACTAAACACTAGCCTGAGCTAATGGAATGCATTGTATATACAAACCAAGTGATTAGAAATGAGAACGGGGGATGGATTCTCTGTCTAGATGCTAATGAAATATAATCAATTCTAAACCCAGACATTTATGACAGAGAAATTACTTTCTAAATATTACAAGATCCCATTGTAAGTTAGGGGTCAATTTTAGTTTAAACTGTCATTTAAGAAATTATGACAGAAATTGCAGACACTAAGACTGAGGCAACCATAAAGATAAGCTAAATAAAGTCAGAATAGCAACCAGGAAAAGTTAACGGTTTCCTGGATAGGAAAGTTTAGTGGGACGAGACTGCCCACTATAGACCAAATACTTAAATTGCTATCTGGAAGGTAACCACACCTCCAGTTTTCTATTGGTCTATCACCTAGTGACGAACAGAGAATATTTCCCTTTAAATAGTTAAGTCAAAGGGAAGAGAGAGGTAAGCAAGAGAGTGAGCAGTCGGGGGCAAGGCAGTCGGAAGCAGGCTAAGTCAAAGTGAGCAACGAAGTAAGCAAGGGGAGAAGAAAGACAAGAAGTAAGAAGCAAGTGAGTCAGAGCGAGAAAGAAACATTCCTTGACACTTAGCTACCTACTCATCTGATGAGAATGTCTACTCAACTGGTAATTATACTGGTTTCATTGAATTAATCTAAATTAATTAAAATTTTCTATAGCGTGATATATGTCTGGATAAATCACGATTAGATTTCGATATTTAGAAATCTTAGTTAACTAAGAAATATATAGTTATAACCATTCCATTCTGCAGATAGAATTAGAATAATTATATATATTAATGTGACATATCACATGTTAGCATATCGTGATATTTATCCAGGTGTATTGATTTGCTCTAAAATAAGATAACATACCTGTTTAGGCAAGTTAAAATTCTGCTTATAGAACATGGTAGATTACTCTTAATCGATGGTTCCAGGAAATGACTAATGAGCTGGTTTAGGTGTTATTTTATTTAAAATTACATGAGAATAGGTCTTAATTACCTAGGAGGTCTAGCCAGCATTGAAAGGGTTATTCTAACTGTTAGCTAAAGTTTTATGGCCCTACGCTGCAAGATGTGTGAAAGAAAGTTTTTCTTTGTCTCTGTGAAGCCCGTCATAAATCTTGTCTTGACAATTGCTATGTTAACCATTGGAATGTGTATTGCCATTTGTATTGCATGCTATGTTATACTAAATATTAATTGATTATTGTCACGCATGTTACATATTATTATTATTGAATTTGTTACAATAAATTGTACCTATTTTTATAACAAATTGTGATTTTAATTATATGGAATACATTTCACTTACATGATAACGATCGTTGGGATCTGAGAATTGAAATAGTGGGCAATTATCAACTGTTGAATAAAAAACAAACAAGCAATATAGGCGCTAAAAGTGTAAAATATTAATGCAAATATTAAAAGTAAAGGTAGAGCAGCACCTAAAAGTGCACAAGCTCAAAAAACACCATACAAAGAATATAAATAGAAAGGTGCGCTGTACCTTTAAAAATTTAAAGTGCAAATTAGTGCATCAAAATGGTGCAAAAAAGGAGTGTCTGTCCGATATAATCACACTCAATATAACAAATGTGCAAAATTGCAGGTGAATAGTGATTAAAAATAAAGATAATAACTTACAATAGATGGCATACGGTTATTCCAAATAGGAGATATGGTACATAAAAAGGAAAAGAAACATAGCATAATACTGTATAAAACTATGTAAAGCAACCAAGAAAATGGAATAAAACTCACAAGGGAAGAGCAGTAAAAGTCTGCTCTAACTTCTCCAGCATGTAGTCCACAGCATAGGACTTTGATGGTAGTAAAAACAGCAGGAGGCCAGCTGAATAAAACGATCTTTATTTCTTCCAAATAAAAAGCTCCCTTTACCACATAGAAGGCCAGTGTCCAGTTCAATACATTGAAGAGATGAACGCACCAAATTTCTGCGGTCTCTACAGCTTGCGGCACTATACAAGACACTTCCGGGTTCGGAGCTCCGTACAATCACGTGATAGCGTGATGACGTCGTATGCGAACGTGATGACGTGTTTCGCCCAATCGGCTTCCTCAGATCACGTCCTGATGTAGCTTGTCCTGGCTTTTAAAGCCCATATTGTGGGCGTGGAGTTTATAAAGATGATTGGTTAACCAAAGTCTCATACAAACGGGGTAGATCCACTAAATGTATATATAGTGAAGTCCCATAAAGTGTTCAGAGTGGATGAAATATGGCAAAAAATTATAAAAATAACAGCCAAACAAATACTGATAATGAATAAATGTCCCAATAAATATTACAAACAAAAATAAAATAACATAAACATATTACATATATTAGAACATACTTAGTCTTAACCCCTTAAGGACACATGACGTGTGTGACATGTCATGATTCCCTTTTATTCCAGAAGTTTGGTCCTTAAGGGGTTAAAGAGATACTAAACTGAAATATATAAATATATAAATATATAAGTACACCTACTAGCAAAAAGAGAAAGGGGAAAGTAATTAAAATCAAATAAAAAATTCATCTAAGAATAAATTTAAAATTCATGAAGTAAAATTATACAAATCAAATTCAATATTAACCCGTTAACGCCGTTACGGCGTTCCATGCCGTCCCCATTATAATGGGCTTTAAAGCCGTTGCGGCGGCATGGAACGCCGTAACGGCTTTGAGCCCCAGGAGGTAAGTTATACTTACCTCCGCCGCGATCCGCTTCTGGGGGGCTGCCTGCCAGCCCAGGCAGCCCTCCCACGGCAAATGAGGCCCCCGGGGGCCATGTGATCGCTCTCAAAGAGCGATCACATGGCCCCCTATAGCTGGCTATGGATCTGCCTGCAGGGGGACTGTCTAAAATATCAGACAGTCCCCCTGCTGGTAAGAAAGTATAAAAAAAGAAATTAAACATGTTAAAAAATAAATAGAAAATATTTTTATATATATATATAATATGTATATATATTATATATATAATATATATACATATTATATATATGTAACGTCATACAAAGTGTATTTTAATACTAATATAAGTATATATATTAGCATTAAAATACACTTAGAATGATGTTACATATATATAATATGTATATATATTATATATATAATAGATGTACATATATATATTATATATATATATACGTATAATTAAAATAATAAATAAATAAAATAATAAAATAAATAAATAAAATATTGAAACAAAATTTAATATAAATTATATATTCATATGTAATTTCATTCTAACTGTATTTTGTTATTAATATATATATATTGGTAACAAAATACACTTAGAATGACATTCTATATATATCTATCTATATATAAAATACAAATAACCGCAAATATATATATATAGATAAATACATATAATTACATAAAAGATTACATTAGTATACACGTAGAATTTAAATACCTATAAATGCATATATATTAAAATTCTACATGTATATTTAAATAATCTTTTAACATAATTATGTGATTTGATTAATTAAAATTTGATTGACATGCCTGACAACACAGGGAGAAAGTGCAGAGAATTTAATTTGCAAGCACTATATTTGACCCTGTAATACTCCACGACACCATAAAACCTGTACATAGGGGGTACTGTTTTACTCGGGAGACTTCGCTGAACTCAAATATTAGTGTTTCAAACTGGTAAATTGTATTACAACGATGATATTTTAAGTAAAAGTGACGTTTTTTGCATTTTTTACAAACAAACGGCACTTTTATGGACTATATTATTGTTGTAATATGTTTTACTGTTTTAAAACACTAATATTTGTGTTTAGTGAAGTCTCCCGAGAATAACAGTACCCCCCATGTACAGGTTTTATGGTGTTTTGGAAAGTTAGAGAGTCACATATAAGGCTTGCGTTTCATTTTTTTCACATTGAAATTTGCTAGATTGGTTATGTTGCCTTTGAGAGCATATGGTAGCCCAGGAATGAGAATTACCCCCATGATGGCATACCATTTGCAAAAGTAGACAACCCGAGGTATTGCAAGTGGGGTATGTCCAGTCTTTCTTAGTAGCCACTTAGTCACAAACACTGGCCAAATATTCGTTTTTTGCTTTTTTCACACAAAAAAAAATATGAACGCTAACTTTGGCCAGTGTTTGTGACTAAGTGGCTACTAACAAAGACTAAACATACCCCACTTTCAATACCTTGGCTTGTCTACTTTTTCAAATGGTATGCCATTATGGGGGTAATTCTCATTCCTGGGCTACCACACCGTCTCAAAGGTAACATTACTAATCTGGCAAATTTCAATTTGAAAATGGAACGTTCTATATTTGACCCTGTAACTTTCCAAAACAACATACAACCTGTTAATGGGGGGTACTGTTGTACTCGTGAGACATCGCTGATTACAAATATGTGCATTTTGTTGCAGTAAAACCTAACAGTATTATGACATTTACAGCTAAAATGTGAGGCGGAACTACACATTTTTAAAAAATAAATAAATTTCTCACAGTTTTTTTTATTTTATTCATAATAAATTATATTCCATATATGAATAGTTAATGGTAAATTAAAGCCCTGTTTCTCCTGAACAAAATGATATATAATAAGTGTGGGTGCATATAATATGAAAGAGGGGAACTACGGGTGAACAGACATATAGCGCAAATTCCAGTTTTTGTTTACGTTTTGTTTTGATCAGAACGTGCACTATTGACTCCGTCCTGAAGGGGTTAAGACCTTTAGGTTCAAGGGTATCTAGTGTGTGAACCCATTTCATCTCTTCTTTCCCTATATGTTGAATAAAATCGCCTCCTCGCCATGATTTTTTAACAATTTGAATTCCTAAAAATGTGAGGCCACTGGGATCTTTATTATGATATTTTTTACAATGAGCAGACACACTATGATGATCTATACCTTTTCCGATATTATTGACATGTTCATAAATTCTCTTGTGTTGAGGGCGAATGGTTCTGCCCACGTATTGTAGTCCGCATGGGCATATTAAAAGGTATATAATATTTTTAGTAAAACAAGTAATAAAATCTTTACTAGTATACTCTTCTGATGTATATTTCGTATTAAATTTACTAATCCCTTTTACAGTATTATTTTTGCTACATTTACACCCTACACATTTTCCACATGAGTAAAAACCTTTTTTATTCACACTTAAAAACGTATCAGGCACTTCCTTTCTTGGATGGTTAAAGGTCAAAATCTGCTTTAAACTAGGTGCACCTCTAAAAGTGATAAAAGGTTTATCTGGAATGATTGTCGCTAATTCTCTATCTTTTTTTAAAAGGTGCCAGTGTCTGTTAATAATAGATTTAACTCTTTTAAAATCCTGATTAAAATCTAAAACTAAAGGTACTTTATCAAATTTATCTTGTCCTTTATTATAATTACTTTGTCTAAAAACCAATTG
Source organism: Pelobates fuscus (assembly GCF_036172605.1). Classification (NCBI taxonomy): domain Eukaryota; kingdom Metazoa; phylum Chordata; class Amphibia; order Anura; family Pelobatidae; genus Pelobates; species Pelobates fuscus. The sequence continues at coordinate 59,734,435 of NC_086329.1, forward strand.
ATTTTGATCCAGGTCTTTTATTTCATCATATGCCCTATTTAGTATGTCAGTGGGATATTGTTTTTGGGAAAATGTATCTATCACTACTTTTGCTTGCTCTTCAAAAACATTCTGTTAAGTGCAGTTCCTTCTTATTCTTTGTAATTGGCCTTTTGGAATATTATTGAGCCAGGGGGTGTCGTGCCCGCTGTTGTATAGCACATAACTATTGGCATCTACTTTTTTTTTTAAAATGTGTTTTTAAAATGCTGGCTTCTTCATAGATTTCCCAAATCTAAAAAATGAATATTCTGGCTGCTAAAAGAACTGCTAAAATGTAAACACCACTCATTAAGATTTATACTTGCTAAAAAGAGCTCTAAATCCAATTGTGTACCCTTCCATAAAAAAAATATATCATCGATATATCTGTGGTAGGAGACCAGGTTCGTCCCCCAGTTATGGCTGTTATAAATAACTTCCGATTCCCAGCCTGACATAAATAAATTAGCGTAACTAGGGGCGAACCTGGTCCCCATAGCCGTACCTGTCATGATCTTGTGCAGGTCAGGGATGAGACTGAAACTGAGGTTAACTTCAAGGTCTTTATTTGAGATATTAGACATTATAGTAAGAACATGATATCCTATAATAGGAATGGGAGAGAGAGAGAAAACAGAACTGAATAACAGATTACAGGTGATTATAACTAGGCTATGAAGTAAAGGGTTTAGACAATAAGCCGAAAGTGGAAGTTACGTAAACCTATAAATGAAGTTATAGTTAGGAAATTGCATATAATCCTATAAGAGAAATTATAGGTACGAATCTTGATGGAAAACAAGATTTAGGCAATATGTCCCAGAACAGGATATTAAGAAACAGGGAAACCTTTAAGAGAGATAGGTAAAGCAAGAGAATGAAAACGATGAAATAATAAGTTACAGGAAAACAAAATAGCAACTAAAACAGAACTAGACAGAAATACCAGGAAAGGTTAAAGGATCTTAACATAGCTTGGAGGAAAGACGAGACAGGGGGGATATGATAGAAACATTTAAATACATAAAGGGAATCAACACAGTAAAGGAGGAGACTATATTTAAAAGAGGAAAAACTACCACAACAAGAGGACATAGTCTTAAATTAGAGGGACAAAGGTTTAAAAATAATATCAGGAAGTATTACTTTACTGAGAGGGTAGTGGATGCATGGAATAGCCTTCCAGCTGAAGTGGTAGAGGTTAACACAGTAAAGGAGTTTAAGCATGCGTGGGATAGGCATAAGGCTATCCTAACTATAAGATAAGGCCAGGGACTAATGAAAGTATTTAGAAAATTGGGCAGACTAGATGGACCGAATGGTTCTTATCTGCCGTCACATTCTATGTTTCTAAATATAAAGATTACGTTCTAGAGGGTTTTTAGTTGTTCAGTCTCTTTGGATTAGAGGTTGTAGGTCTTTTATGATAGATGCCAATATTATCTGGAATGTTTGTAAATCCAATGTAGGAGTAACGCAGGTAGCCACAAAGTATATTCAATTAAAGTCCAGTATAGAATTAAGCAGGTTGGAAGTCAATCAGGATTGTATGGTTGTTCAGGCTGGTATGGAGCAGGTTTGTAAATAAACAGGAATGTAGAGTTGTTCAGCCAAGTCTGGAGCAGGTTGGTGAGTAAAGCAGGTTTTGAAGACATAACACAGGAACCAGGATATGAAGTCTTTCAGACAATCATCAACTTCAACGTCAAGGCCATGAGGTGAGTTGGGCGTAACCTTTTATAAGATCTGATTTAGTCCAGGCAGGTGAGGATGAGATGGAAATCTCTGTGCTAGTGGTTAGGGAGGCCACTAGTGGCAAATAAAATAAGTGCAGGAACTTGGTTTTTAAAGAAACAGAATAAACAGAACAAAAAGTCTTGTTTGTCAGGATAGGATCCTGACAGAACCCCAGAGAGACAGATAATGAGCAGGTTGTGAGAGAGAGACTGACAGAGTGAGTGAATATGTGTGTAGGAGAGAGCACGACGAGAAAGCAAAAAACAGATTGAGTGTGAGAATGCAAGAGAGAGAAAGCATGTGAGACAGAGTGAATGCAAGTATGAAGAAGTGAATGTGATAGGAAGAATGAGAGTGGTAGAGAATAGAGACAGAGCAAGAGAGCGTTGGAGAGACAGAGAATGAGTGTGTGAGAAAGAACATGGGAGAGAAAGTGAGTGCATGAAATAGAGACAGAGTGAGTGTGTGGGACAGAGTGTCAAAGAGTGAGAAAAAGATTGAAACTCAGAGAGAGGTGGGTGTATAAGAGAGAGTGCAAGCAGTTGAAAGAGGCACAGTGGGAGAAACAGTGTGAGTGTGACAGACAGAGAATGTGATTAAAGGGATACCATATATACGCGTGTATAAGTCGATCTCACGTATAAGTCGAGTGCAGTTTTGTGACCAACAATTGTGAAATATGCTATGCCTCGTGGATAAGTCAAGGGTAAAACTTGGGGCTATGAAATGCTGTGATTTTTATAATTTTATACACACACACTCATACAAACACACACTCTGCATTATATACACACACTCTGCATTATATACATACACTCTGTGTGTATATAATGCAGAGTGTGTGTGTATATAATGCAGAGTGCATGTTTGTATGAGTGTGTGTGTATATAATGCAGAGTGTATGCGTGTGTGTGTGTGTAGTGTGTGTGAACTGGGTGGGGGGGCATTTTTATTATTTGTAATTTTTTATTTTTATTTTATTTTAATATTTTTTATTATTATTTTATTATTAAAAAAATGTTTGTCCCCCCTCCCTGCTTGTTACCTGGTCAGGGAGGAGGGCTATCTTAATCCCTGGTGGTCCAGTGGCATGGGCTGTGTAGTGGGGGGGCTGGCAGGAAGTGTTTACTTTCCTGCAGCTTCTGTCAGCTCCCTTCTCCTCAGTTCCGGTCAGCTCCACTGTAAGTCTCGCGGTCTGTGTGCTGTGCAGAGCACTGCCACGGTAACCCATGGCAACGCTCTGACGCCGTGGCTCTCGCTAGACTTACAGTGGAGCTGAACGGCAGGAAGAGAAGGGAGCTGACAGGAGCTGCAGGAAAGGTAAGTATACGCTTCCTGCCGGCCTCAACAGGACCGCCGGGCATGTAATGAGCCGGGCGGTCCTGGTCTGTATTATGGCAATGTAAGTTGCCGTAATACAGACCTTGACTCGAGTATAAGTCGAGTGGGGGTTTTACAGCACAAAAAATGTGCTGAAAAACTCTACTTATACTCAAGTATACACGGTACTATAGGCACCCAGACCACTTCAGCTTATTGAAGTGGTCTGGGTACACTGTCCAAGCCAGTTTAACCCTGTAGTGTAATTATTACAGTTATTGATGAACTGCAGTAACTACATTGCAGGGTTAGCTCCACCTCTAGAGGATGTCTGACAGATAGCCATTAGATTTGTATAAGATTGTGGTCCAGGAACTCAAAGATCAGTATAAACAGCAAGTTTATTGGAAAGTGCAGCATTTCAATCCCACAAGGGATCTTTCAAGATCCCTTGTGGGATAGAAATCTTGTATTTTTGTTTGTGTTAAGCTGTAATTTTCCTCTTACTCATTACTGTACACACACATATATTACATACTGTTTTTCTCGCCATTAAATGGTATTTCTAAAGATACCATTATTTTCATCATATCAGTTTACTATAAAAAAATATAAAATATGATGGAAAAAAAAAAACACTTTTCTAACCTTGACCCACAAAATCTGTTAAACTTCTACAACCGTCAAAAAACACCCGTCCTAAATAATTTCTCAATTTTGTCCTGAGTTTAGAAATACCCAATGTTAACATGTTCTTAGCTTTATTTTTTGAAGTTTTATAGTGTAATATGTACAAGTAAGACATTGCTTTTTCAAAATCTATATCATTAAAATGTATCAATAGTGATGTCTAGTGATGTCGCAAACACAAATTTTTCGGTTCGCGAACGGCGAACGGGAACTTCCGCAAACGTTCGCGAACTGGCGAGCCGGGCGAACCGCCATTGACTTCAATGGGCAGGCGAGTTTTAAAACCCACAGGGACTCTTTCTGGCCACAAAAGTGATGGAAAAGTTGTTTCAAGGAGACTAATACCTGGACTGTGGCATGCCGGAGGGGGATCCATGGCAAAACTCCCATGGAAAATTACACAGTTGATGCAGAGTCTGGTTTTTATCCATAAAGGGCAGAAATCACCTAACATTCCTAAATCACAATGGATATGGATTGACACCTGACATATTGACACCTGTCCTCAGAGACCCTGATACACACTGACACAGAGCAGAATAGGGACTGTTCCCCCTACATAGGGTCACTTGGCAGATATGGATTGACACCTATCCTAAGGATCCCTGATACACACTGACACAGAGCAGAATAGGGACTGTTCCTCCTACATAGGGTCACTTGGCAGATATGGATTGACACCTATCCTAAGGATCCCTGATACACACTGACACAGAGCAGAATAGAGACTGCCCCCCCTACATAGGGTCACTTGGCAGATATGGATTGACACCTGTCCTCAGAGACCATGATACACACTGACAAAGAGCAGAATAGAGACTGTTCCCCCTACATAGGGTCACTTGGCAGATATTGATTGACACCTGTCCTCAGAGACCATGATACACACTGACAAAGAGCAGAATAGAGACTGTTCCCCCTACATAGGGTCACTTGGCAGATATGGATTGACACCTGTCCTCAGAGACCCTGATACACACTGACACAGAGCAGAATAGGGACGGTTCCCCCTACATAGGGTCACTTGGCAGATATGGATTGACACCTATCCTAAGGATCCCTGATATACACTGACACAGAGCAGAATAGAGACTGTTCCCCTACATAGGGTCACTTGGCAGATATGGATTGACACCTATCCTCAGAGACCATGATACACACTGACACAGAGCAGAATAGAGACTGTTCCCCCTACATAGGGTCACTTGGCAGATATGGATTGACACCTATCCTAATGATCCCTGATACACACTGACAGAGCAGAATAGAGACTGTTCCCCCTACATAGGGTCACTTGGAAGATATGGATTGACACCTGTCCTCAGAGACCATGATACATACTGACACAGAACAGAATAGAGACTGTTCCCCCTACATAGGGTCACTTGGCAGATATGAATTGACACCTGTCCTCAGAGACCATGATACACACCGACACAGAGCAGAATAGGGACTGTTCCTTCTACATAGGGTCACTTGGCAGATATGGATTGACACCTATCCTAAGGATCCCTGATACACACTGACACAGAGCAGAATAGAGACTGTTCCCCCTACATAGGGTCACTTGGCAGATATGGATTGACACCTGTCCTCAGAGACCATGATATACACTGACACAGAGCAGAATATGGACTGTTCCTTCTACATAGGGTCACTCACTTGGCAGATATGGATTGACACCTATCCTAAGGATCCCTGATACACACTGACACAGAGCAGAATAGAGACTGTTCCACCTACATAGGGTCACTTGGAAGATATGGATTGACACCTGTCCTCAGAGACCATGATACACACTGACACAGAGCAGAATAGAGACTGTTCCCCCTACATAGGGTCACTTGGCAGATATGGATTGACACCTATCCTAATGATCCCTGATACACACTGACAGAGCAGAATAGAGACTGTTCCCCCTACATAGGGTCACTTGGAAGATATGGATTGACACCTGTCCTCAGAGACCATGATACATACTGACACAGAACAGAATAGAGACTGTTCCCCCTACATAGGGTCACTTGGCAGATATGGATTGACACCTGTCCTCAGAGACCATGATACACACCGACACAGAGCAGAATAGGGACTGTTCCTTCTACATAGGGTCACTTGGCAGATATGGATTGACACCTGTCCTCAGAGACCATGATACACACTGACACAGAGCAGAATAGAGACTGTTCCCCCTACATAGGGTCACTTGGCAGATATGGATTGACACCTATCCTAATGATCCCTGATACACACTGACAGAGCAGAATAGGGACTGTTCCCCCTACATAGGGTCACTTGGCAGATATGGATTGACACCTGTCCTCAGAGACCTAATTGTGTAATAATGGTAATACTATTACCTATTATATAATATTGGCAGGGGCAAGGAAATTCCCTCTGAATAGATGGGTATAGGCAGAGAGTATGGAGAACGGAGTGATAAAGTGTCAATAAGGTGATATAAAGTTAAATGTATCACAGACACACAGCCACCCTTTCTCTTAGCTAGTTTCTAGAAATGCTGTATAGGTAGAAGGGCTATAAAGACCCAGAGAGGTCTAAGAAGAATCCTCTAAACTAGCCCTAATCTCCTTAAACACCTTCAAGGGTGGTCTAAGCTAAAGCTCAATCTAAACGTTTAGATGACTGCCTGATTTCCCATCACAGATGCTGGCTAGGAATAACAGTGTGCAAGACAAAGAGTGGGTCTAAGTGCCCATAGTGCAGTAAAGTGTCCCTAGTGAAGTGAAAAAGAGAATAACGAGCTGGCGCCCTATCAGGGGACGTGTATATGGCATCGATTTTAGGAACCGGGAGATGGAAAAAGATGCTTGGTCGGTCCTCCTACTTCAAATTTGGGGCACTGCGCGTGCAATCTAATGTGCCACCAGATAGGAGTGGTGTGTTAAGTAGTACTATTCCTATCAGTTTAATCCCTGTTATGTGCCTTTTTTTTGGTTTGGTTTTTGAAGCCACAGTGCAGCACCAGAGGGCCAAAAAATTAGGCATGTACACATGCCTGAAAAATTAGGTATTGTTGCAGCCGCTGCTGTAGCAGCGGCCATAAAAATTGATGTTTGTTTCCCAGGCAGAAAGTGCTCTAAAACATTGCGGCTTGAACCCTAGTTGGTGGCGGATAAGTCACGCAAGTCAACCGGCATTCAGAGCTAAAATACAGCCATTTTTAGCCCAAGGCAGCTCATCTCATCAGGACTTTTTTAGTCGAATGTATCGCCCAGTGTCAGTCCCTTCGGGATCCATCCCTCATTCATCTTAATAAAGGTGAGGTAATCTAGACTTTTTTGACCTAGGCGACTTCTCTTCTCAGTGACAATACCTCCTGCTGCACTGAAGGTCCTTTCTGACAGGACACTTTAGCGGGGCAGGCCAGAAGTTCGATCGCAAATTGGGATAGCTCAGGCCACAGGTCAAGCCTGCACACCCACTAGTCAAGGGGTTCATCGCTCCTCAGAGTGTCGATATCTGCAGTTAAGGCGAGGTAGTCTGCTACCTGTCAGTCGAGTCGTTCTCTGAGGGTGGATCCCGAAGGGCTGTGGCGATGCGTAGGACTTAAAAAGCTCTGCATGTCCTCCATCAACAACACGTCTTTAAAGCGTCCTGTCCTTGCCGGCGTGGTCGTAGGAGGAGTAGTATGACTTTCACCTCTTCCCCTGTTACATTCCCGTTGTGCTGTGACATCACCCTTATACACTGTGTAAAGCATACTTTTTAATTTATTTTGCAAATGCTGCATCCTTTCCGACTTGTTGTAATTCGGTAACATTTCCGCCACTTTCTGCTTATACCGGGGGTCTAGTAGCGTGGACACCCAGTACAGGTCTTTCTCCTTCAGCCTTTTCATACGAGGGTCCCTCAACAGGCACAACAGCATGAAAGACCCCATTTGCACAAGGTTGGATGCCGAGCTACTCATTTCCCGTTCCTCCTCCTCAGTGATGTCAATGAAGGTATGTTCTTCCCCCCAGCCACGTACAACACCACGGGTACCAGATAGGTGACAACGAGCACCCTGGGATGTCTGTTGTGGTTGGTCTTCCTCCTCCTCCTCAAAGCCACATTCCTCCTCTGACTCCTCTTCCTCACAATCCTCTTCCAGCGTTGCCGCAGGTCCAGCAAGCAATGCTGATAAGGCTGTTTCTGGTGGTGATGGTGACCACAACTCTTCCTCTTCCTCTTCACGCTTATCTACGGCTTGATCCAGCACTCTTCGCAGGGCATGCTCCAGGAAGAAAACAAATGGTATGATGTCGCTGATGGTGCCTTCGGTGCGACTGACTAGGTTTGTCACCTCCTCAAAAGGACGCATGAGCCTACAGGCATTGCGCATGAGTGTCCAGAAACATGGCAAAAAAATTCCCAGCTCCCCAGAGCCTGTCCTAGCACCCCGGTCATACAAATATTCATTAATGGCTTTTTCTTGTTGGAGCAGGTGGTCAAACATTAGGAGTGTTGAATTCAAACGTGTCAGGCTGTCGCAAATCAAGTGCCTCACTGGCATGTTGTTTCGCCGCTGGATATCTGCAAAGTGCGCCATGGCCATGTAGGAACGCCTGAAATGGCCACACACCTCCCTGGCCTGCTTCAGGACTTCCTGTAAGCCCGTGTACTTATGCACAAAGCGTTGTACGATCAGATTACACACATGTGCCATGCACGGCACATGTGTCAACTTGCCCAACTTCAATGCCGCCAACCATTTTTTTCCGTTGTCACAAACCACTTTGCCGATATCCAGTTGCTGCGGAGTCAGCCACTTTTCCACCTGTGCGTTCAGGATGGACAGGAGTGCTTGTCCGGTGTGACTCTCTGCTTTCAAGCAAGTCAAACCCAAGACGGCGTGACACTGCCGTATCCGGGATGTGGAATAGTACCTGGGGAGCTGGGGGGGTGCCGTTGATGTGGAGCAAGACGCAGCAGCAGAAGAGGACTCAGCCGAGGAGGT